>NW_022680777.1:0-75297 GCF_009764315.1 Trachypithecus francoisi
TTTTTTTTCAACCTTGTGATGGTGTGAACTAGTCACACTCAGTGCATTGTTTGGCCCAAGGTGGGCTGCCTCTGGATAAACCCGTTGTAAGTTGAAACTATTATGTCAAATGCACTTTCTATTTAGGATATTTTCAGCTTACGCTGGGTTTATTGGAACAGTTTCACTCCATGGTAAGTCAGGGAGCATATGTGCTCATAAAAGTAGAGACGATCTCATAGATACCATGAGATATAATGCCTCTGATATTATAGAGATACGATGAAAACAATCAAGTGGGACTTGGAAGCCTTGGAGGGACTCACATGGGCGGCTCCTGGAATGCAATCCTGAGCGCCACTGGCTTCCGGATGTGACATCTGTGCCTTCTGCTTAGCCCAGTGTGTTATCGGCTGCTCTCTGGTGCAGAGAGGTCCAGCGTACATGTGTGTAGGTGTTTGAGCTGCCTTAAGAGGCTAGGTCAATTCTCACTGGTGTCTTCAGGGCTTTAGGCCTTCTGAACAAGCAGTAGGAAGGACGACTTTGTAGAGCTTTGGAAATCTCAACGGACTTCAGGGCCCATCCCCCTTGGCAGGAGAGAGCCCCACTGGAGGCGAGCAGGGTGCTGTGCGGGCCTGGGCTGGGCCCAGGCATGTACTGACGTTGTGAGGGCCACAGGACACAGATAGGTCTTGGTTCACAACTGGTGTCGACGGCCACGCAGCATTTCTTCCAGGTACATGAGTGCGGGGACTTGGGTTTTGGGATGTGCTTCCTGGTTGCCTAGTTGCTTGGAAGACCCCTATTCGGACCCCAGCCTGAGTCACCATGAGGCCTCCTACTTCACACGCCACGCGGAAGCCATGGCGTCGGTCACTGACGTCCACCAGGTGTCAGATGTGCGTGTATATCTTCCTTGGTCTCGGGATGGGTCTTGTTTTGAGGTTATAGTAAATGTTCTTTAAGAGGGGTTTTGGATTTTTTATGTTGTTTACAAGGAGGCAGCAGGGAGTGCTTGAGCAGTGACATCCCCTTTCCAACCAATGCAATTTCAGATCCCAGCAGGTCATGAAGGCAGCGGAGCTGTGGGATCACCTTTCCAACCAATGAGAATTCAGATCACAGCAGATAATTACAGCAGCGGGGCGGATGGCAGAACCCTGAACTGGGGCTGTTTCTGGTGTCTTGCCCCGCGGACAGAGCGTGCTGGGGCCTCCGTGGTCCTCTGTCGGGTGAGTGGAGCGCATGAGCTGGGTGCTGCTGGGCCCTGGCTGGCTCCCCAGCCTGGGGTTTATGCAGGACTCGTTCTTAAGACAACTTGGAACCCAGAAAGCAGCACGAGGAGAACGGGATTGTGCCTTTCTGGATCGTTGGTGCTTCCCAGTCTTAGACCCTGAGCAGGCTCTGAGGGGTCGCTCCAGGAAGACTTGCACAGTCGGCCCCTGGGGTGGAGTGGGGCTGCAGCGGGTCTTGCAGGAGCTGGAAGTGGGGGTGAATGTCTCGCAAGCGGGACCTTTCAAATGGGCCCAGCAGGATGCATCCGTGCAAATGGTGCCACCTAATGCAGGGCTGCGGCCAGCGGGGTCTGAAAGGCTACAGCGGGCTCTGTTTCTGCTCTCTCTCAAGAGTCTCTGCACGGTTTTCCTTGGTTTTTGTCTGTTTGGAGGACGCTTCCCCCTTTCTTGTGCTTACCTAGCCTTCTGAGCTTCCTTGTTGAGTATGACAAAGCCCAGAAGGCATTTTAATCGCATAATTGTGTTATCCTGGTGGCTGGATAAATGACCTGCAAATGTGGGTGACTCCGTAGCTCTGAGGGTGTTCAATATCCAAGACAGAGGTGGGAAGGAAATGTTCAGGCAGGCGTCAGAGGATCTGTTCTCTGCTTCACACTGGGGCCCTGGTTTGCTGACAATCCTCACACTCAATCCAAAATGGGGATAATGAAGTCTCACGGATTCGGCTTCAGCTGAGAGCTGCCTCCAGCACAGTCTTGTGTGAGTAACAGTTTATATGTTTGGTGCAAAGGGTGGGCGTCCGTTGATCTTATTTGTGGTGGTGCTTATGGTGGCTTTTCCGTAAGGAATGTAGACTTGATTAGCTTTGGCAAGGGAATCCTGAGTGATACATTGGAAGAATGTTTCAGGAAATTCTGGAACCTGCAGTGAATCTGGACTCTGTACAAAATTGAGATTTGGATTCTCATGATTTCCTAATGCTACCCTGAAACCCAGTAGATGAGACAGTGGTAGAGCTTCAGTTGTGCTGCCCCGGTTCCCCATTTTAAAAGGAACCCGTTGCTTTCATCTAGAATGTTCTGAGCTCTGAGTGCTGCCGGCAGAGTGAGCAGCTCTCTGCATCAGAGGGGAAGCCAGGGCTGCGCTCACGGCGTCGCGGCAGCTGGGAGCTGACCCTGGACCTCAGGCACGTGTGATGCTGACCAGTTTCTGTCAACTCCAAGGGTGTAGTGGTCTCCTTGGCCCTTTACAGTCTTCTGAAGCTTTTGATGTATCTGCACTTCATAGATTTTTCAGAAGTAGACAGCCTTTTCCCACACCCACATTCTAACAGGGAAGACTCTGGTGCCCCACTGAGGTCAGAGTGGAAATTTGTTCTTCCTTCCCTCCAGTCTGGTCCAGCTACTCCCTGCTTGACCAGAAGAAAATCATGCTTATCCAAGTCGTAGGCAAACCCCCGAAGTCAAACATTTATCTTTTTTCTTTAGTATGCCTATTTAGTTTATATGGGATGATAGATAGGGAAATGTCTTTGAGGGGAAAATTAATTTCCTTAATTACAGAGAACTTTTTGGATAAAAACTGCAATCAGGAGGCTATTTTGTAATAAGATCTAGTTAAATACTACGGTGGAAAGCTCCCTATATCTGATCTTAAACTTGGGCCCTGTGTGCGTGTCCGCACGCTTGTGCTCATGACGCCAGGCGCAGATGTGAACTACAGGCACGGTACATACTTTCTGGTTGCTTTTTTGAAAGTGTTATTGCTTGGCCTCTCCGACTCAAATGTTGAGTTTCGTTGATTCTGTTTAGAATGTTCATCCCTCTGTCTAGGGTCCAGTCGTCTTTCAGGGAGGAACCGTCTTCCTCATCTTTGTCTCCTACAGTATTGTATACTTAATAGTCAAATATTTATAGTTTACATGGGTGACTGATCTGCTCATTAGGAGGAAAACATTGCCAGTTTTCACATCATTATACTGGACTTGTTAAATGATTGTTAGTATAATGAAGTTTACATGGCAAAAGAGGCTTTGCAGATGTGACTGTAACGGACAGTGAGATGGGGGAGGACCCTGGGTTGTCCGGGGGGGTCCAGTGTTTTCACATGTGCCTTGATGAGAGGGAATACGAGGGTCTGCCTCAGAGGAGGAGACCTGAGGACGAGATAGAGGCCAGAGGGCTGTGGGGCTGAGGGCGAGGGTGGGGCAGGGGTAGGGGCCGCAGGGGTGCAGGGCTGAGGCTGGGGCAGTGGTCAGAGGGGTGTGGGGTTGTGAGTCAAGCTGCTTGGTGGCCTCTATGAATTGGGAGACTCCAGGCAGGAATACAAGCTACTGACCCCTTGACTTCAGCCCTGGGACTCCTGACTTCCAAGGCTGAGAGGAGGTTTGCACTTGTGGTAACTTGTTGCAGCAGCAATAGGAAGCTAATGCACTGTATCTGTTCTTCACCTCCACACCTTTGAAAAGTAACCCTGTTGTATTGGCCTTTTGTGTGCCCTAAATTCTAATGAGATGGTTTGTAGGAAATAACGGACACAAACGGTGGCAGAACACAAAGTTGGACAGAAGCAGTGTCCTCTGTGGTTCTGTAGTTTGGGTCTGTGAAGTTAGACTTCGGTCAGAGAGTGTGTGGTCTTGTTCAGCGTATACCTGGAATACTTGTTCAGAGCTCTTGGGAACGTGGTCTTTAACACTGTTAGCATTAAAACTTCAAGCACATCAGGGACAGAGTTCTGAGTCAGTGTTAGGCAACCTTTGAATAAGAGTTGGCATGTAGAATCTGCCCACTTTACTAGTATGAAGCAGCAAAATCTTTTTTCTTATTTTTTGAGGTGGAGTCTCGTTCTGTCACCCAGAATGGAGTACAGTGGCAAGGCCTCGGCTCACTGCAATCTCCACTGCCTGTGCTCAAGTGATTCTCCTGCTTCAGCCTCCAAATTGCATGATTTATTTTCCTGTTTTATATACTTAGTATGTGAAAACTCTGCAAACTTTATTAATACAAATGACATGCCAGAACTTAGGAGAATCCGGCATTTTCTCATGCAAATTAGTAGTGATGTGGAATTCCTACGCTGGTTTGGTTTTATAAGACGTAGGGGGCGGATTCTTTGCCTAATTTCTGTGCAGCTAACAATTGTTAATCACCCAGCACTCTTATCTCCCCCAACAGCTCAGGTGAGGGGGGTGTTACCCCCGCTGTCATGATGAGAGGCAGGAGACTGAGGCTTAGATGAGCAGGTGACACATGACTGTCCAGCCCCACCCACCCTGTAGTTTCCTGCCATGGCTCAGCTATCTTCCTGCAAGAAAGGACAGACACCCTGGTGCTGGGTAGAATTCCTTGTGAACCCCTTTCCATCCTCCAGGGAGTTCTTGCTTTATGGTGGTAGCACATGGGGAGGCCTCTGGCCCACTGAGAAAGTGACTCATGTTGTGACATTACTGTCTCTCTGTCCAGCTGTTGTCGATTGGGTGATTTGTAAACAGACATTTATTGCTCACAGCTCTGGACGCTGGAAAGTCCAAGGTCAAGGCACCTGCACATCTGGTGTCCCAGGGCCTGTGGCTTACAGACAGCAGCATCTCACCGGGTCTTGCGTGGCAGCGGGTGTCCCGTCGGGACTCACGTGGCGGAGGAGCAGGAGGGCTCCTCCAGGCCTCCCCACAAGGACACCAACCCCAGTCCTGTGAGCGGGACCTCCCAAAGGCCCCACGTCTTAATGTATCCCATCGGAGATGGTTTCAGCATGAGGTTTTGGGGACATTCAGGCCAGAGCCATTGCTCTGCTGTGGTGTTAGGGCTGCATGGCATCATTACTGCAGCAGAGCCACAGCCTTCTCATCTGCATTTGCTGCAGGAGGAAGACGCAAGTGCCTGTGTAAGTTGGGGTTCCGTGCAAGAAGTGGAGACCCTCTGGGAATCTTAGCAGGAGGAACTTAAGGGCTTTGAGAACTGACACTTTAGGACTGTAGTTTTCTTCAGACTGTGAAAACCTTGGTGTGTGACAATACTGAACATTGCCTGAGCCCTGTGATCCTGTAAAACAGTGATTGTTAAGACTTTCCCCCTTCCCACGACTGCGCCCCTACTTTTACTGCAAGAAGCCCCTTCCCATGTGGCTTAGGCTGACTGGCGGATGACCATTTACCGAGGACAAGGTGTTCCCACTGACCGATCACCTCCCACCTTGAAATGGTTCTTCGTGGTGCCGTTGCACCTAGGGGGGTGGACTTGCCTTTGACTGTCGCCTTCCACAGAGGACGGTTAGGGTGGGCAGGAAAGAATTCTCTGCTACAGGTCTGCATTCCAGGCTGTTTCCAGAAGTGGGAATTCTGGTGCCCTGGAGTCTGGGAATGGATCTCTAGTGTCCCAGCTTCAGGTGGAGTTGAAATGGAGTGAGACAACCCACCACACCCATCTGGAGCCAGCAACTAGAGCCATTTGTAAAGCGGCAGATTCTCCATAAGATTACCAAAAATAATGCACTCAGCACATTTCTCTTTCTCATATGCATTTGGCCATCTAAAATGGGAGTGGTGGTTTTTGAAGCATGAATGTAGTTTTAAATTTTGAGTATTGTAAACCTTAATGTAGCTTCTTAAAATGTTTGCCTGATTATCTGGAGATTTACTAAACCTTTGGAGTGGTAATAATGAGTTGATCTATATGACTTTGCTTTCTATGATGCAATGAAAGCACTGTAATTAAAGCCTCTGCAGTTGGGTCAGCAGGTGATTCGCCAAAACAAATTCTGCCTTTTGGGTTTCTTTAAGCAAACAAGGGAGTAGAGTGTAGGCCGAAGTGGCAAATTCATTTCAGAGCTCGTCAGAGCCCTCAATGACTGAGCAGCCTTCTCAGGCGAACGTGTAAGGTGCCGTGAGTCTTGGCAAAGCTGGCTACTGATGTGTGCACCTGACACCACGGAGCCCCACCTAGGAAGATGTGGTTTCTGTAACAAGCTTTGGAAAACCGAAGTTCAGCTTCATGATCCAACTTTGTTCCAGAAAAAGCTTTGACCAGATGGCCAAGACCTGATTGTCTCAGGGTTGAGACGTGGTTATAAAACTGCCCTTACTTGGTGCCAGTGTTGGTCCACAGTGATACTCCTCCAACCTCACTGAATAGTTTGGAGACTGAAATGAGACTGAAAATCTCCTTAAGGTGAAGAGGGCTCTGGGGCACCTGGGAATATCCGCACACCCGTGGCCATTCCCCTTTAAGGTGGAAAGGATGGCTGGGTCACGCGGGAGCATCCGCACACCCGTGGGCATCCCCTTTAAGGTGGAAAGGGCTGCTGGGGTGCCTCACAATATCTGCACACCCGCGGCCATTGTTTCTGTCCCTCTTCCTGCTCAGTCACCTCTGTTTTCCCGCATTCAGGCTTTGGGACACTCAGGAGCAGCTCGTCCCCTGGGCTGGTGAGGAAGGAGTGGGAGGTTGTTCTGAGGCTCTGTCACTGTCTGTCCTGTTATGAGCAGGGCAAGGCAGTGACAGTGACCCCGGAGGAGTGTGGTCAGTGAGGGCTCCGGCAGGAAGTGCTGAGGCTTGAGGTGGCTCTGCCAGTCGTAACCAAATGTCTTTCTTATTTCCACGATTCCTTCTAGTTCTGTGCCTTGCACTGCGGTGTCTCTGTGTGTCTATAAATACACATGAGTTACGATACCGGTGTCTCTTTCCCCTCTGTATGGGGCTGGGTCCAGGGAGTGAAGTGCAAGACCCCCTTACTGCTGGATGCCCATCAGCACGAGGCACTGCCTGCCCTGCTAACGAATGCCTACAGCAAGTCCTGGAAGCCCCCTTCTGAGCACCTGGCCTGTTGACGGTGTACACGGGAGACAAATGAGCTCCCCTTGCCCCACCCTGAGCAGAGACTGGGGAGGCGGCGGCAGCACTGTCCCCCATGGTGCATCCTTGGTGCATGCAGGAAAGTGTGTTCATGCTTAAAACACAGCCCATCCTCTCAAAAGCAGGGTGACAACCACATTTATAGCTGGAATCTTAAAAAAGGGCCTGTCTCTTTGAGAGAAGAACGTGGCATGTATGTGCGTACCTCCTTTTTTTTTTTTTTTTTTTGGAGAAAATTTCCCTCTGTCACCCAGGCTGGAGTGCGGTGGTGCGATCTCAGCTCACTGCAAGCTCCACCTCCCGGGTCCATGCCATTCTCCAGCCTCAGCCTCCCGAGTAGCTGGGACTACAGGCGCCCGCCACCACGCCTGGTTAATTGTTTGTATTTTTAGTAGAGATAGGGTTTCACCATGTTAGCCAGGATGGTCTCGGTTTCCTGACCTCGTGATCTGCCCGCCTCGGCCTCCCAAAGTGCTGGGATTATAGGCGTGAGCCACCGCGCCGGGCCCTATGTGTGTACCTCTTTACGAGTCTTTCCCGACCTTTGCATTTAAAAATTATTGAAAAACTTAAGGATGTGACTGACAAGAACTTTATAGGTTTCTCCAAGTAAAAATTTGGAAAAGTTAAGTGTACCCATAATGTTTTTTATTTCTATGAGTCCCACACTTGGATTTTTAAATGTGGGCAAAACATCTCTGAGTTCTTCAGCCTGATTTCCGTGGTGAGGCACCCCCGCGAGGTGGGGACCAATAGCCACCCCCTCTCCCCGCCTTGGCTATTGGGAGCCATGGTGGTCTCACGGCCTGTTGAGGATATTGTGGGTATTATCGTCTCACCCTCTGGAAATAATCACCTCTTTCACAGAGGGGTGTACACCTTCAGTGTATTGCTCAGGGAACAATGATATAATTAATTATTAAACATCAAGAATCAATTTTAATTATCAATAATATCAATTAATATTTTACTGTTAATAATGAATAATTATTTTATATATATAATGATGGATGCCAAAAATTAATTTTTAATATTAATGTCATTTATCAATATTAATTATTTTATTGCCAGCGTCCCTCAGTATTGATCTTGGTAACATTAACTGTTGATATCATTATGTTATTATTAATACTGTTATTAATTATTAATATTAGTTATCATTTTTAACCAGTGTGTATATTTAGTGTCTTGATTGTCATTAATATTGGTGATTACTATTAATTTTTATTATATTAATATACTTCCTGATATCTGGCAGGGAGAAGATATTACTCCCAATGTCGCAGAAAGTGTACACTCCTCTGTGATGTTATTCCTAATAGCCAGGGTTAGAGGATGACATTATTGAAACTACCGCAGTGTGTGTACATCCCTTCGATCATCTTGTTCCTTCTATCTAGGGTGCGAGAGGATGATATTACTCTCAGTATTGCAAGGGGCGTGGACCTCCACTGTGATATTTTCCCTGACATCCAGCCAGGAAGAGGAAGATATTACTAATAGCCAGCCGGGGAGAGGAAGATGTTACCCCCAATATCGCAGGGGTGTACACCCCCTTGTGATACTGTTCCTTATATCCTGGGAGGGAGACGATGATACTAGTGGTAATATCGCAGGGGTTTTACACACCCACTGTGCTATTGTTCCGAATAACATGATATGACTCCCAGTATCACGGGGGGGTACATCCTCCTGTGATAATGTTTCTTATATTCAGGGGGAGAGGATGATATTACTGCCAGTATCGCAGGGGTTGTACACACCTCCTGCGATATTGTTCCTAATATCCCAAAGGGGAGAGCATAATATTACTCTCTATTTCAGCCGGTGTACACCTCCTTTGTAATGTTTTTCTTAATATCCAAGATGGGAGAGGATGATAAGACTCCCAATATGGCAAGAAGTGTACAGCCGCCTGTGAAGTAGTTCTTAACATCCAGGTGGGGAGAGGATGATATTTCTGCCCATATCGCATAAGCTGTAAAACCTCTTCGATATTTTGCCTACGATCCTGAGGGGAAAGAATGATATTACTCCCAATACCAAAGAAGGTGTACACCCCCCTGGGACACTACGCACAATATTCACGTTGGGAGACGATGACTATATGCCCAATATCGCAAGGGATGTACACAAACCCTGGGATATTTTTCCTTATATCGAGAGTGGGAGAAGACGCTATTACTCCCAATAACGCAGGGACTGTGGCTGTACATCCCTCCTGTGATATTGTTCTTAATATGCTAGGGAAGAGAGGATGATACTATTCCCAATGTCGGAGGGGGAGTACACCCACCCAGTCATGTTGTTCTTAATGTACTCCACCTCCCTTCACCAGGGATATCGTTCCTAATATCCAGGGCAAGAAAGGATAACATTATGCTGAATATTGCAGGGGAGTGTACACACCCTCTGTGATGTTCCTCGTATCCAAAGGTAGAGACAATGATGTTACTGGCCATATTGCAGGGGGTGTACACCCTTCTGTGATATTGTTGTTGACATTCTGTTGGGGAGAAGACAACATTAATCCCAATATCTCAGAAGGTGTACAGACCTCTGTGATGTAGTTCCTACTGTACAGGGGAAAGAGAAGACTATTGCTCTCAATATCGCAGGAGTGTAACTACCCTGCCCCCTGTATATTGTTCCTAATATGCAGCAGGGTAGCAGGGTGGAGGCTGATAGTACTCACAATATCCCAGAAGGTGCACACACACCTGTGATATAGTTCCTAGTATCCAGCGGGAAAGCGACTGATTTTACTTTCGAGATCGCAGTGGGTGCACCGCCCCCAACCCCGGGGTATCGTACTTAATATCCAGGCGGGAAGAAGATGACATGGCTGACAGTATCGAAGGGGGTGGACACCTCTTCAGTGATATGGTTCCTGATATTCAGGGGATGAATGGATGATATTACTTCCGATAAAGTAGGAACCGTACAGCTACCCTGGGATTTTGTCCTTAATAAACACAGGGGAGTGGTGACATTACTACCAACATTGCAAGGGGTGTACACCCTCCTGTGATATTGTTTCTCATATCCAGGAAAGGAGAGGATGGTATTACTATCAATATTGAAGAGAGATACAACCCCCATGGGATATTGTTCTAAAGATACAGGTTGAAATAGGATGAGACTCCATCCAATATAACAAGGGTTGTACACCCCGCCTGCGATATGAATCGTAAAACCTAGAAGAAGAGAGAATGACATTGCTTCCAAAAACACACGGGGTGTACACCTATACTGTGATATTGTTCCTGTCATCTAAAGGAAGAGATGATGATACTACTCCCAGTACCGGAGAAGGTACACACTCCCCTGTGATATTGTTCCTCATAACTTGTGGTGGAGAGCGTGATATTACTTCCAATATGACAGTGGCTTGGCACCCAGTATGTGATATTGGTTCTGCCCACCAACTCTGTGCCCCTCGTTTCCCATGCGTTCTCTCTACAGTTTTGGAACCTCGGGGGAGGCTTTGTCTTTGGTTACAGATGAAGAGAGGAAGGGTCTGAGAGGTTAAGCAAGTTTGTTACTGGAAAGGGGTTCCGATCCAGACCCTAAGAGAGGGTTCTTGGATCTCACAGAAGAAAGAATTCGGGGCGAGTCCATCAAGTGAAAGCAAGTTTATTAGGAAAGAAAAGGAATAAAAGAATGGCTACTCTGGCCGGGCGCAGTGGCTCACTCCTGTAATCCCATAACTTTGGATGCCCAGGCAGGTGGATCACCTGAGGTGAGAAGTTCGAGACCAGCCTGGTCCAACATGGCAAAACCCTGTCTCCACTAAAATACAAAAAATTAACTTGGCGTGGTGGCAGGTGCCTGTAATCCCAGCTACTAGGAAGGCTTAGGCGGGAGAATCGCTTGAACCCAAGAGATGGAGGTTGTAGTGAGCCAAGATCACGCCACTGCATTCCAGTTCTGCCAACAGAGCGAGACTCCATCTCAAAAAAAAAGAAAAAGAAAAAACAAGAATGGCTGCTCCATAGGCAGAGTGGCCCCAAAGGCTGCTGGTTGCCCATTTTCATGGTTATTTTTTGATCATATGCTAAACAAGGGTTGGACTATTCATGAGTGTTCCAGGAAAGGGGTGGGCAATTCCCAGAACTGAGAGTTTCTGCCCTCCCTTCTGAGACCATGTAGGGAACCTCCAGATGTTGCCATGGCATCTGTAAACTGTCGTGGCGCTGGTGGGAGTGTCTTGTGGCAGCTAATGCATTAGAATTAGCACATAATGAGCCGTGAGGACAATCACAGGTCACTCTCGTGGCCATCTTGAGTTTGGTGGGCTTTGCCCGGCTTCTTTACTGCAACCTGCTTTATCAGCAAGGTCTTTATGAGCTGTATCTTGTGCCGACCTCCTATCTCATTCTGTGATTAAGAATGCCTTGGCCTCCTGGGAATGCGGCCCAGTAGGTCTCATCCTCCCTTTACCCAGCCTCCATTCAAGATGGAGTCGCTCTGGCTCCCGTGCCTCTGACAAGTTGCCCTGGGTTGAGTGTTCCCTAGTGTGTGGTTGTTGGAGCTGTTCCTAGGAGTAAGAGGTATTGTCAGTAGGAAACAGGCCTCTCTTAGCCCTGGGGTTGGCAATTTGCCCCCGTATGTCGGCCTCATTTTAGTGGTGACAAAACTGGGGCTCAGACACATCAACTCCCTCACCCCAAACCCCCAGACTGTGCGTGGTGGGCTGGGATTTGAATGTGGGGCTTGAAGACCCATCATCTCCTCTGGTCCCCCAGTCTCTGCTGCCCAAGAGGAACAGGATCCCAGGATCCAGTCCCCTCATGGCACCAGCCAGGGTGGGTGGAGATGGGGAGGCACAGTTCCAAAGCCTCCCAGACTCTGAGGCAGGTCGGGGACCGAGAGCAACCCGGACCTGCGGACCAGGAGAACAGTGGCTGCATGCCCGGCCCAGCGGGCAGGAGATCTGTGTCCTCAGTAAACGTGACGGCGCTTCCCGCTCCTCCAGCCAGGCCGTGCTGTCTTCACGTTTCCAATCATGCGGCCTCCTCTCCAATTCCCAAGCCCAACCCACAGAGACAGCGATCTGGGGTCCACGTGAGGCTGCTTCCCGCCAGCCTCGCTGCCGGTTCTGGAAAGCTCTCTGCTGCCCCCTAGTGGGGAAGCTCGGGGCAGGGCTCTGGCTGCAAGCATGGGGTCCCAGAACCTCCTGGCTCTGTCACCTCTGCTGGGTGGAAAACCAATCCAGGAGTGAACCAGCAGATGGGTGCCTGATTCCTTATAATCAGAGCTCCACCCACTGGCAAGTCTCTCTCTGGGCCTCAGTTTCCCCTTCCATTAAACAAGGGGCTTGGGGGATACCAAGGAGGGGTAACAGCTTAATGAGGATGGCAGGTTTCTCCTGGGGAGATGAACACGTTTTGAAACTACATGGCGTGAGTGGTTGCACAGGACTGTGAGTGCACAAGTGCCACCACATTATTCGCGTTGAAATAGTTAATTGCATGCGATGTGAAAGTCACCTCATTTAAAGTGTTTAAAAGAGGGGCCTGGGAGAGTGCAGTGTATGTGAGAATCACGTGGGACACCCACAGTCTCTGAACCTCGGTTTGCTTGTCGTAAACTGGCAAAGAGACCGTGTGAGCTGTGTTCCCTGGGGCCAAGAGATTCCAAGAAGGAAAACCTGGGATTCCAGGGACTGGGATGAGGGCCGGGGGCCGGAAGGGGAGGAGGCCTGTGGGGACGGCATAGGGGGCAGCCCAGGTAAGGCTTTCAATACTGGGTAGCAGCGTCTACACAGGCGGAGATCCCTGCATCTCACTTCCCGCAGGGCTGACCAGTGGACAGAGGTGGGACTGGCCAGGCTTGGCCCAACCAAGTCTGGGAGCAGAGGACACTGAGTGAGGGATCCCTGGGGCCACCCTCACTGGCCTGTGGCTCTCCTAACACCACGAGAGGTCCAGGAGCTGACCTTGGGTCCTAATGGGGGACACCTTCCTGGCAGCAAGCTGGCAGGGTCGTGTGGTGGTCAGTGTACTGGGCTGTGTGTCTCCGCCCCTACCTGCTGTGTGACGGTGGGCGAGACACCGAACCTCTCTGTGCCTCTGTTTCTTCAATGGCGAACAGGGGCACTAGCAGCCCCCACATGCGGGCACAGTGGCCTGAAGGATAAAGGCAAGGGCGGCACGAGACCTACAGCAAAAGCTCTGAGCAGGGAGAGCAGGGAGCTGCCCAGGGAGTTCTACCACCATCTCCCTTCTGGCTGCCAAGGAAACCGAGGCTCAGGGTGACCTGGCCCAGGTCTGTTGGACTCAGGGTCCTTCTCATCCCCAAGAACAGAGGGCTGCCACCAGGGAAGGAGCTGGCCCCCAGACACAGCCCAGGAAGCACACAGGGAAGGATGCCCTGGGGACTTCAGTATGTTATTGCAAAAAAACATTTATTGCTATTTGAACCCTGCTTTCATACCTCCATTCCCCAGAAAATGAGCCACGGGACACACCAGGAGAGGCAGGAGACCATTCTCCTTGCACAAAACCCACTCTCTTGGATGTTGTTCTCAGCGAGGGTGGCTGGGGCCAACCAGGGGGCCCACCCGCAGAGTGGCAGAGGCAGGTTGACCCTGCAGACATTGAGCACTGTGGCAAAGGTCCTGGCCTTCTGATAGAAGAAGGGCAACTTCTCACGGTCCAGGAGGAAGTTGTGGGAGATGGTGGCCGGCCGCGTGTAGGTCTTCAGCTGTGCCCTCCTTGTTGCCCAGGTCCACGGCGGCTGCCAGTGCCAGCTGGTAGTACCCGGCTGCATCAAACAGTTCCTGAAAGGGACAGGCCATGCTCAGCAAAAGGGGGACTCGGAGCCTGTCTTCCCAGAGGCTGTTTCCGTCTCCAGGTCATTCCACATGTCCAGCCAATGCTGGCTCACCCCATGAGCCCCAAAACCTGTGACACTGCTGTGGTTTCAGCTGCAGGAGGTGGGGACAACCCTGAAACCCCTGGAAGCCTTCCTGACTATCCCTATGCTCCTCTCACCCCAAGCCTCTTGCCCCAGTCCCACCCTCTCTGCAGGCAGTGGCTGCTTTCCCCATGGGCTGAGGTCAGGGCGGATCCTGCCTGCTCTGAGAGTTCCATGCAGGACCCGTGGCTCCAAGCCACAGCAGGGGGACAGCGTTGAGTGACCCAGGCCCCCCTCTGGCCCCTGTCCATGCTGACCATTTCCAGGCCCTCCACGGGCCAGGCCAGGTACAAAACCATCTCACAGGTGTCCTCCCTGGCAATGTTCCCTGAACTATTGACGGAGTGTGAGTCCCCAGACATCCACTCCCATTTTCAATGCATCTTTGGCTCAAACTCCCCATCCCTGGGTTGGGATGCCACCTCCCAGACCTCCTCCTTGACCCTCCCATCTACCCCCCGGCTTCTCCCCAGGCGCCTCCTCCACATGGGGGTGACCCAAGGGACCTCTCTAAGACCCAGGCCTGGCCTGTCCCTCTTTATCATCTCAAGATGGCTCCCAGGGCCAAGGACAAAGTCCAAGATGCAGCAGTCCATTCCCTCACTGCCCCGCCCCACACACGGAGCAAGGGCATGAGAAGGCCCCGAGTCACCGCTGCTGCTCATCCAATGGCCCCCTGCCCAGCCGAACACTGGACTCTGTGCTGGGTGCATGGCTGAGCCTAATGTCCTTGCTCCCAGTCTGAGGGACCTGGGACTGAACACTGACCACAAAGGTGGCCCGGGCTGTGGCAGATGGAAGCCCAGGAGTCTGGGGGGGGGGCCCAGGAGGTCCCTGAGTCAGCCGGGGGTGGGAGGCAAGGGCATCCTGAAGGGGTGGGGGCATCCTAACTAAACAGGAAGGAGCCAGCCAAAGCATGTCTCTGCGTGTGCCTGTGGCTGTGTAAATTTGCGTGTGCATTTTCATGTGCCTGTAGTGTGTGCAGCAGCTAGTGATGAGCCAGGACACACCTAATCCACCCTATTCCAGGGCTGACTCTCACGTGGAGACTAAAGGGGACTCCATTTTAGAGGCAATCGGCAAGGATGTCCATTTACTCCTGCCTCTCCGCCAGCCTTCCAGGCCCCATCCAGCCCAGCTTTCTCTCCCACTCCTCTGGGCCCCGGGTCCAGAGCCTCCTATACAAGGAGGAGGGTGTGGCCTTGGAAAGACAGCCGCCCTTGGGGAATTCCGAGGGGGCCTCCCTGTGGGAAGCTGGCCTGGGCTGACAGCACGGTCATGATGAGGCCGAGAGGGCTGTGCACGAGAAGGAGGTGAAGGAGGCCTCTGCCCCTCGACCCCAACCATGGACTTTGGCCTCTCAGGTACTACTTGGCCCTTTCCTTCCTCCTGGGCAGGCGGAGTGGGCGGCAGGCTTGACCAAGAGAGATAAAGGCCCTCTTCTGAGAGGCCCGTCCCTTGGTCCCAGGCGAGGCCCTGAGCGGTGAGCAGCATCCCTCTTGGCCTGACACCTGGCACCTCCCTGTCTGGCTGGGACTTGGGAGGCCACAGGGACCGCTTCTGACCACCACGTGTCACCAGCAATGAGAAGGGGCCTCCCGGGCAGCCCCAGGCCTGTGGTGAGGGATACGGGGCGGGGTCTTAGGGCTGCCCCAGCTCCTCATGTTCTAAGGCCAAGATCTCGGTCCCTGGACTGGAGCGCCCTGGCCCCTCAGCCCATAAGAAGTACTGATGCGGTGCCAGTGAGATGCGTAGGAGGGGCAAGTACCTGCTGGGCAGAGGGTGGAGACACCCCAGGTCTGAGTCTGCCAGTCCCAGCTCTCTACCCCTGCAGGGCTGGGGGCAGAGGGAGCACAGCACCTCCCCTCGAGACAGACCTGACCCAGCAAGGTCTCAGCCTGGCTGGGGCCCCTCCCCACTGCACCTGCCGTGAGCTGGGGTTCCCCTGTCTGTGAACCCGATGGTAAGACACGGGTCCCACCCCACCCTTCCTGGGTGATGTGAAGATTCAAGGTGTCTTGGGACTCCAGGAAGGAGTTGCTCAGTGCAGGCTGGCACCCTGGGCAGGCTTCCTAGAGGAGGCACCGGGATTTGGGTTGGATCTTGCAACGTGGATTCAATGTGAGGATGATGCCGTCCTCCAAAATGTCCTTCTCCCGACCCTGTTTTCTTTGTTAAATGCAACTTGACACTTGACTGTCAAGACTCAGTTTGGTGTCACCTCCTCCAGGAGGGCCCCCTTGACTACAATCCCCCTTCCTTACCCAGAGGCCACCATTGCCCGCTCATGTGTCAGCCTCCCAGGCTGAGACTGAGTTCTTGAGGGTGGGGCCTGGCCAGCTTGGGAGCTGGGTTGTATCTGCGAACCTTGCAGGTTCCTCCAGCCACGTGCAGAGCTCCAGGGAGGCCACTGGGCCATTCCTAAGGAAGGCTGGAACCCAGGCCCCTGGGGTCTGTGGTCATTCCACTCCAAGGGGGCTGGAAACAGCCCGAGCCCTGCCCCTCCCCACCCACCTTCAGCCCTTTCCCTCCCCACCCACCTTCAGCCCTTTCCCTCCCCACCCACCTTCAGCCCTGTCCCTCCCCACTCACCTTCAGGTTGTAGAAGATGATGTCACCGAGCACCAGGTACACCTTCACGGAGTAGAGGGTCTCCTCGTCGAACTCCAGCGGCGAGTTGCAGAGCTACAGGGCCTTGAAGTAGAAGTGCTCCGCCAGCTTGCCATGGCCCAGCCGGTGGTACAGGGCGGCCAGCCGGTAGTAGGCTATGCGCTCATTCAGCCGGTCCCCTGGGGTGCAGGCCAAAGGGGCAGGTGTGAGGACGTGGCTCCCTGGGGCAGTCAGGCACAGGCCCTTCAGGAGCAGGTATGCAGATCCTGGGCTGCACCTGGCTTGCCTCCAGGCATCTGTGGTCACCTGGGCAGCTCTGGCCAGTCCCTTTTGGGTTCCCAGACTCACTTTCCCAGCTGTAAAGCAGAACTAATAAGGCCTGCCCCTGTCTACTGTGAGGCTGTGGCAAAGTCGGACTTGGATGGCCCAGCTCTGTGCCTACACATAGCCACCTGCCTTTGCTCACTGGTTTTAACCAGGGGAGTCCAAATCCCATGCAGTCCAGGTGCTCCTGGGCACCCCAGCTCCATGCAGCCCACAGACGTGACATCCGCCTCCTCCTGGCTGTGTCACGATCAGAGCCCCTTACCTTGGGGAGTCACCACATGCCTGAGCTCCAGGTCCCCCCACAGATACACAAACTCACCTAGGCTGTCTCTGATGTCCTCCCCTTTTCAGGGCGAGTGCTGTGGAGCCTGCATTCAATGCATTCCCACACAGCTGCACACCTACTCTGTACTGGGCCCCAGGGCACAAGGCGCTGGGGCATGCGGCCTGCCCAGGGTTCCCTGTCTCTGGAGGAGGACAGACGATCCTGGCACAGCACCAGGGGCTGCCCGGCCTTAAGGGGCAGGCTGCTGGAAGGGGAACCGGGATTTCATCAGCCAGAGAGCCATGTGGTTGATGAGGGTGGGAAGCACACAAGAAAAAGGGAATGTGCCACTCGGCCTGGCACATACAGGGACCGAGATGCCTGGCATGTCTGGAAGGCAGAGGGCACTCTGGGTGGCCCTTGTGGTCACCAGCGGGAAGAGACAGGAAGCAGAGCTCAGCACTGCGTGAGAGACCTCGGGCTGTGCTGCACGGCCGGATGGGGAAGCCAGCTGGGCAGATCTGCCTGCCTGGATAGGAGACCGGGAAAATCCAGCAGCTGTTTCAGCTCCTGCCCTACAGACCTGGAGGCTGGGCTCTGGCAAAGTGTGGTCCTGGCAGGGCGGGGGTCTCAGGGGACTTACCCAGAGTGATGCTGAGTGCTAGGGCCATGTAGGCAATCTCCAAGCCCTCCTGGGGCTCCTCCAGCGTGGCCAGCAGTGCCACCGGCTTGTTGCACAGCTGCGGCTCCACCTTGTGGTTGCCCATAGTCACTGCAAGGGGCAGAGCCCGGTCCTACCACACAGGCAGGTGGGGTCAGGCTTCCCGCAGCACCCACCTTGCCCAGCGCCCTCCTCAGAGCTCAAAGATGTGCTTGGAGCATCCCACGCCCCAGTTACCCCTGCACCTCCACAGAGCTCTGTGCTCTGGGATAACGTACGGTTCAGACACCCTTGTTGGGGGTTGAAGAGTCACCTGAGGCCCATCTAGCTACACCCGGCAGCCTCAGACCAGCCTCTCCCACCTGGGCACCAGGGCTCTCACTAGGGGGAGACAGCACTCCTCTCTGCTCTAAAAACACGTTTATGTGTGCCCAGGGCTGAGCCACACCGTGAGCTCAGAGGAAGCGTCCCCGCTTCAGGGTGCAGGCAGACTTGGGCCCTGGCCCTGGGCCTCCCACTGACATGCTGTGTGTCCTTTGACATGTCCCTGTGCTTCTCTGAGCCTCAGCTTCCTCATCTGGAATGATGGGGACAGGACTTCCCACTCATTGTTGCTTGAGATCATCAGGTGCAAAGGGTAGAGCCACTGTCATGTCCAGACCCGAGCGTTTGTCCCGGGCAAGGGGCAGAGTCATTATTCCCGGTGAGACCACTAGGCAAGGATAGGGCCACTGCCACATCCAGTCCCCAAGCGTTTGTCCCGGGCAGGGGCACAGTCAATATCATTCCTGGTGAGACCACTGGGAAACGAAGCATGTACATGGGAGACCTTGCCTCCAGGTGGGAGGCCTCTGCCCTGCCACACCTGTGTCTCAGCCCTCCAGGTGACTCCCTGAGGACCACCCACATCAGCCCACAGGCCAGCTCACCTGGTAGAAGGACACGGATTTCTCCCGCTCCCAGGCCCCATTGAAGAAGATGTCTCCAGCTGCCTCAAACAGCTCCACCCCAGGTTGGAGTCGCCTGTGTACAGGACCACATTCTGTGCCACCTGAAAGGGGCAGAAGTTCCCTCAAGACCCACACGTGGCGAGGTGACCACACCCACCTCCACCAGCCTCCTTCCTCTCACACACTGCAGGTACACCTGAACATTTTTTAGACCTGTGCATTAGGGCTGCCCCACCACTGGCATGAAGACAATGAACTGATGCACTTGAGTGCCAGGAGGTGACTGAGCAGCTGCAGCCCAGAAGCCCGACACCTGTGAATCCTACCACCAGGGCTAGCCCTAGCTCACCGCCCCCCCGGACTCAAACAGTCTCCGTGGCCCCCAGATTGCTGGGAACCCATCCCCTGGTTCCTTTCTGCGTTGCCACATCCCTGTCGCAGCTCAGGGCCACACATCAACAGTGTTTGTGGGTGGGCCTGGTCCCCTCTTGGCCATGAGCTCTTGATCCTTCTCCTCAGCTCAAGTAGGTATACAGCAGGTGCTCAATAATGAAAGCTTCACCAGGCTCGTGGGCTTCACAATTTGTTCCAGATCACACTGTTTGGGAAAGCCTCTGAAAACAGCCGCTATGATAGATTCATTTTGTAAGGAGATGTGCCACGTGTCGCTTGGAGCACGTTCTTCTGTGTGTTAACTGAGTGGTCCCATTCTTTGAGCATGAGCTGTATACCAGCAGGTGCTAGGCACTGTGAGGGGCCACACCTCTGCCCTCAGGGAGAAGATGCCACTGGGGGAGGATGTGAGGGAACCAGTTGGAGGGAGGTAAAAGGCACACAGCAGGTACTCAGCAGTGGCTTAGGAATGAGTGGATGGATGGATGAATCGATGAGCAGATGTGTAGACACATGGATGGATGGGTGTGTGGATAGATGAATGCTTGAATGTTTGGACGGATGGGTGATTGGAATGATGAGTGTATGTCTGCATGTATGGGTGGGTAGATAAAGTATGTACATATGGATGGAAAGATGGTGGATAGACCAATGTATACATAAACAAATGGACAGATAGATGAATGGAGGAATGGACGAATAGGTGATTGGATAGATGGGTGAAAGGATGGATGATGGAAGGATGAATGGACTGATGGATGGATAAGTGGGTGGAGAGATGGAAGGATTGGATGAATGGATAGATGGATGGATGGAAGGATGAATAGGAGATGAGTGGATGAATGGAAGGATGAATAGGTGAATGGATGGATGATGGATGGAAGGATGAGGAGGCGAGTGGATGAATGATGGAAGGATGATGGATGCATGGAAGAATGAACAGGTGAATGGATGGATGATGAAAGGATGAATGGATGGATGATAAAAGGATGGATGATGAATGAATGGATGGATCATGGATGGATGGAAGATGGCTGGATGGATAGAAGGATGAACAGCTGAATGGATGGATAATGGAAAGATGGATGGACAAACAGGTGAATGGATGGATGAAGAGGTGACCAGATGAATGAATGAATGATGGATGGATAGAAGGATGAACAGTTGGATGGATGGATGGACAAACAGGTGAATGGATGGATGATGGATGAATGAAAATGAATGGATGGATGGAAGGACCCACAGGTGTATGGGAAGATGATGGAAGGATGAACAGGTAAACAGATGATGGAAGGATGAATGGATGGGTGGGTGGGTGGATGGATGGATGGATGGATCGACAGAGAGTGAACAGCACAGAGGCCCTCCTGCCTCCCTTGCCACTCACCTGGATGTACAGGTCCACCAGCTCGCTCTGCTGCAGGATGTAGTAGATCTTCTCTGCTTGCAGCCAGGCATGCGCCTCCTCTTTCTTCTGGAGGTCAATGAGAATCCCCGGACTTTGTTTGCTGTAGTCCAGAGTGGATCTGTAGGTCCTGGAATCAGACGCAGGTGTCAGAACAAGGGCTCTCATCCGCCTGGAACCAGTCTGCCTCCTCCCGTGGGTCTGGTGACAGATGAATCTGGAATGCGGAGACTGGGAACGGACCTCTTGTGTGTGCAGTGTTCTGCCCTTCCTAGCCTTCTGGGAGGGCCAGGGTGAACACACACGGCATGGAAAAGATGAAGGACATCCTTCTGAGGGAATCGAGCATCATGCTGCCCTGTAGCAGGAGGAGTGTGCTAGCCATCTCCCCTGCCTCCCAGACATGGCCTGTGTCGTCTCCAGACGCACCAGGGGCCGTTAGTGTTCAGAGGCTATCTAGGTCGATGGTTCTCAAGATGTGCAGGCATCACAGTCACTCGGAGGCCTGTCTGTATAGCTTGCTGGTCCTGCCCCCAGAGCTTCCGGCTCCACAGGCCTGGGGCAGGCCCCAGAACTCCCACTTGCCACAAGCTCCTAGGTGACATAGATGCTGCTCTGCTGGTCCAGGGACTACACTTTGAGAAACATGGCTCCAGCACACTGGCCCATTTTCCTTCTGTGAACCTGAAGCCAAGACTGAAGCCAGTCTCCCGGGTCCCCATGGAATCTGGCTCCTTCCCCGCTCTCTCAGTAAGTCTGACACTCGAGGGGCTGTGACTGCAGCATTGTCACCGGGCCCTGTGGGTGGGGTGGCCAGGGCCATGGTTAGCCCACCAGGTCAGGTTGCTCGGGGGAAGCCGAGTGGGCCACATATGGGACGTGAGACCTTGAAATCCTGCGCCCCAGGGAAACAGGTGGCACAACTGTCTCTGTCTTCTGTGGGAGAGAAGCCACAGGTGGCTGCTGTGGTCACATTTAAGGGGACAGATAAAGGCCAGGAGTGAAGACTCAGGGCAGGCAGAGGTCAGATGACAAAAGCCACCATAGTAGGAAGAACAGCCCAGAGTGTACATACTTCCTCTGCTGGGGTTGAGATGACCTTTGACCCAACAAAGGAGGCTCAAGCTGGGACTCACGGGCCAGCAGCAGCCCTGGGACGACCCCAGGCCCACCAGCTCAAAGCATCTGATGCCAAGGAACCAAATGATCCAAAGAAAGGGGCTGATGGGGCCCTGGGCCAGCTTCCCAGTGCCCCCCTCCCTGCCCTGCCCCCCGTCCCCTTGCCCCTGACAGAAATAAAAGGATTCCATAAAAACACTATGAACAATTGTACACCAACAAATCAGACCATCCAGACACAACAGCCAAACTCCTAGAAGGACACGAACTACCGAAAGTGACTCAAAATGACCCCAAGTAAGCATGTGGGTATCAACCCCACCTTCGGTCTCCTCGACCATTCAGCGCAGGGTGGGGAGACAGGGACGCATCATCTCTATTCCCTGGCCTGCATTTCCAAGTCTGAATCCCCTAGCACCTGGGGAGGGCCTCATAGGAGGAGGTGCCACAGGCTATTGTGCCAGGAGCCATGGAGGCTGCAGTGGGCGCTGGGGCACTGGGCTCCTGGAGGGTCTCCTTCCAGTCAGAGATGCCCCTGGGGAAGAAGCCTGGGTATGAACCCCCACCCCTCCTTGGTCAGATGTGTGGGACTAGGGCCCCTTTACACGGTCCTTTCCAAAATCTAATCCCTCCTAGGGCCAGGATGGGTGCCAGGCCTGTGCTGGAAATGGGCAGATTTGGCCACAGCCCCTGGGGCTCTGGCCCAGGCCACAGGAGGCACCTCTGAGTGGTCTTACTGTGCCATGACAAAACGCTGCAAGGCAGAGGGGACTCAACAGTATCCCTTGTCTCAGCCATTTCCCTGGACTCAACTTCCTCATCTATTCTCTGCGGCCTAGATTTCGGATAGCCCTGCCCACCTACTGTCCGTTTACTGCTCAGTGTGCAGTGACTGTTCCACACACTCCATGGCTCCCCAGTGCTCTTGGGGAAAAGGCCAAACCTGAGACCCCAGGCCCTGCTTAGCTCTCCAGAAGAGCTTCTCACCATCCAGCACCCAACCCACCCACTCCCAACTCTGCACCTCCCTGTATGAGCCCTGCTCACTCACCCCGCTCAACCCCCCACTCATCCCGCTCACTCACTACACCCGCTCACACTCCTCGCTCACTCCCTCCCCCCACTCACCCCGCTCACTCACCCCCACTCACTCAACCCCGCTCACAACCCACTCACCCCGCTCACCTCTGGGCCTTCACACAGGCTACACCACCAGCCCCTCCCTCACCACCAGCCCCCTCATCCACACCTATTACTTGACTAAATCCTCTCAACCCTCTGGTCCCAGACTAAAGAGGCTTCCCTAACCTGGGGCCAAGTGCTGCCCGGCCATCACGCCACTCACCCTTTTGTGGCTTCTCTGGCCTGAAGCTCACGTTCCAACGCTCAGCACCTGCCTCCCGAGGACCCCACAAGCTCCATTTGTGGGTGGGGCCTGGCACACTCTGCACGAGCTGCTTTGAGCAATCACCCGCCCCTGTGTCCTCTGTGAATTGGGATGACAGGTGCGCAGGGCTGCCGAGATACCAAGCAGATGACACGGGCACAAGAACTGGCATTCAGGGCCTGGCTCATGGAGGGGCCCCAAGTCCCAGCTCAGCAGCGCCTGCCTTGATCCCAGGGTTATGGCCAGGGATTCCCAGCACGCAGGACTTTCCGTGCTCAAGGCAGGATGGTGCCTGAGCAAACCGGAAAGTGCTGGCTGCCCCAATAGGGCACAGAGGGCCTGTCCCTGCATGGGAACCGCCTGTCTCCAGGGCGCTTGCCAACATCTGCTGCTGGCCATGACTCAGCACTTTCGATGGTGGAAAAACCACCACTTGTTTCCGAATCACAAACCCCAGGTGTACCCTGACCCGAGTGGCCCCAGAAGGCGCACAGGAGGAACTGGGGCACTCACTCTCCACGTGGTCCATCTCCACGGCGACCAGAAGGGCCCACTCATAGTAGCCCTTGCACTGCTGGGCCAGGCCCTGGCGGGTGCAGAGGTAACCCAGCTGCAGGAGTACGTGGGTGAAGTCCCAGCCACACTCCAAACAGGGAAGCCTTGAGAACAGACGCATGGCCTCCAGAAGGTAGTGCTGGGCCAGCCTGCTGGCACCTGCGTGCAGGCACAGGGTCCCAAAGTTGGCCATCACCACTGCCTGGTTCCTCCGCTGGCCCAGGTCCCAAACCACCCATAGGGCGCGGTAGTAGCCCTCGGCTGCCTGCTTCGTCCGGCCCGTCCTCTTCAGAGCCACGGCCACCATGTTGGCAATCACACCTTCCTGGTCCTCGCTGGCCACACTGCATCCTGGACAGACTGCAGGATGTTCAAGGCCACCTGGGTCTGTGCCCATGAAGCACGTGCAGCCAGCCAGGGCCACCACCAGGGGTCCACGACGGCACAGACCTCCGCAACAGCACTGGCTTCCACCACCTGCATCATGAAGGTGATGGCCGGGCCATGGTAGCCATGGTGGCTGTATGGCTGGGCCAGGCTGTCGTGGAGAAGGCCACGCAGAGCCTGGCCTGTGCCTGGGGTTAGGGAGGCCAGCGCTCGTCTGAGGTAGTGGGAAGTCTGAGTGGGGAGGCTGTGGGGCTGGAGGGCATTCTGGAGCACGAGGTTCACGCTCCTCAGCAAGCCGGCCAGCGAGTCCTGTGTCCTCAATGAGGCCACCTTGACACAGCTCAGCACCAGGTGGGGCAGGCACTTGCCGCTGTAGATGTCAGCCAGGAGCAGGGAGCAGTCTGAGAGCCACGCAGCATCTGGGGCTCCCGAGTCCCTGTGCAAAAGCAACAGCCACTCTAGGAAGGACGTGGCCTTCTCGGGCTGCTTGAGGTGCACGTGGTGCCTGGCAGCAGGAAGCAGGCCCGGGCCTGGCCTGCAGGCTCTGGCACCCCCACCGCCACTGCAGCGCCAGCTGCAGGAGTTCCCCGTCTGCCTCGGTGCTGCAGATGTGGCCAGGTGTCCCCAGGAGCAGGGCCATGGCTTTGGGAACCACCTGTGTACAGTTCTCCCGGTTCTGCTTCCGGTAAACGCTGGTCAGGTGGGCGTACACAGCCACCACCTGGAACAGGTCCCCGAAGCTGCCCTCCTGGGTCCCCAGTGTTTCCTCAAAGTACCCCCGGGCCTGGGACAGCTTGAGCCTCCTGCAGCACAGCTGCCCCAGGAGGAAGCAGAGCCTGGCCAGGGCCATGAGGAGGCCAGCTTTCTTGGCCGCCCCTTGGGCCTGTGCCAGGCGCCCAGTCAGCTCCTCCTTGTCGCTAAAGCTGCAGAACATGCCGCTCAGCCATGGCAGTGCCACGTTGTACAGGCCACGGAAGCTGGCCTTGTATCCGGAGGTGTTCAGGAACAGCAGCCGTGAGCTCAGGGCCTCTGGATCCTCCCAGTCATCTTCAGCTTCCAAGCAGAGAGAGGGCTCCTCGGGGTCCTGCAAGCTCACGTTGCTGGATGCCGCACAGAGACCCCAGGACGCTGCTCCTGGGGGCAGCCTGGGCAGGCCTTGTATTGTTCTAGAACATTCCTCATCTTCGGAAGGGTCTCCTGTGGCTCCAGGCCCAAGCAAGGTGGCGGATTTCTGAAGTCACAAAAAATACCTAGATAGATTAGAGTCCAGCAGTGAGTCCTGGTCCACTGGGGCAGGGTCCCCGCATCCCCGCCCTCTGTGTCCCTGGTGCAGCTTGCCATGAGCCCTTGAGAATTATGTGCAATGCAAAACCGGGGCCTGGAGCACGTAGGAACTCCGGCACTATGGAGACAGAGAGAACACGCAGGCCCGTGGCCCGACTCTCCTACGAAACCACCCTCCTGTCCTGCTTTGTCGCCCACCTGACAGCATGGTTTGAGGAGACTATGTCAGCTCAGAGATGCCTTTCCCTTTCCAAAGAATCAAAGCCTTCTAACTGGACCCATGTGTATGCAGCACCACAACTACAAATGTCACTTCTGTCAGCATATGGGCCCCCGGTGGGGTACAGGAATCCATGAAATCCTCAACAGCCAATCAGAGCTATTGATCAGCTCAAAAGCTGCTATGCAAAATTGGTAAAGCCACCGACGGCACAGGACAGGGGTGTTGTACCCAGGTACCAAGCTCCGTGCAGGGAAACGGACCATCCCTGCAGGAAGGATGGGAAAGCTTCCAGGTCCCTGTGGCCACCTTCACCTTGGATGGTCTGAAAACCTGAAGCCCACAGTTCCTAAAGGGTTCACAAAGGCCAGCCTGCTCCAGCAGTCCACTGGCGCCTGCTGGCTTTGGTGGATTCCTAGCCAAAGCCCCCTCCCAGAGGTGAGCAAACCAGCGCATTTCCTGTTGGAAAACCTGGGATGAAAAGAGGCATTACAGGGAAGGAAAAAACTAGATTTAAAGAGACTCTCTGTTTCAGGCTCACATGTAAAAACTATTTTCAATACAAACTGTCTCCTTATTCATCTGTAAAGCCTTGGAATTAAAAAATTAATAAATATGATTTAGAGGCAAATATCTGACTTGACTTCACTAGATTAGCTAAGAAATCTCCCTCACCCGGCAGAGGCACACAGCCCCTCCCAGCCACTACCCTGGTCTCTGGGGCAGCTGGAGAGCCACGTGCCTTTGCTCTAGGGACTTTGGCAGAGGGTGGAACCACCCCCTCCCCGAGGCTAAACCTACTACAGCCTTCCCTTCCCCACTGGCTTCCCAGGCCTCCTCTGGGACCTTGTGCCTGCATCCCAAATGTACTGGGATGGATCCCATTCCCAGGGAACTTCCAAGGCCTTGGGGCGTCCACATCACCAGGCTGTCCACATGCGGACCCTGTGTGGGGAAGAGACAGAGAGCCCCAGAGCGGAGACGGGAGGGCCTCCCTGAATCAGCCCCTCAGGAAAGAGCAGAGACCCTCAGGGACCTCAGTTGAGGCCCCTGCAACCTAAGGCTCTGAATTCTGCTACCCGCTGAGGACAGTGCGGCCTCCCATCTCTGAGGCAGAGCACAGGGCGAACTGCAGCTTCTCCAGGTCATGAGAAAGGAACACACAGCTCCATGTGGGCCCCAGCAGTGGAAAGGATGTCCCATCTCGGTCGAGGACCAGGCGGGGGCCAGCATGTTCATTGGAAGAAGTGTGGGACCCCACAGCCTCCAGTGTCAGAGTAGACGAGAGGTTCAGGCCCACCTCAGTCAACGTCCCCCAAGCCCCCAGCCCGCACCACAGAGGGGTGAGAGCCGCATCCAATGCCCACCGTACTCAGCTCTGTCACCTCCCCCGGCGTTACCCCAAGGCCCAGCTCATAACCAGAGGAAGCCTGAGCCACCTGCAAAACCCCCTTGTTCCTGTGGCTGCTCAGTCTCAGCTCCTCTACTGAGTCTGGCAAGGGGAAAAGAGAAGCAATGAACACCCCCAGCCAGCACCTCTGGTCCATGTCAGTTTGAGCTGGGTGTCGGTGTTGCAGGGTGAGAGCATTGCAGGGTACAGGGGTTGAAAGTCATATCATCCTCTTCCCTCCTGGATCATGGGAACAACATCACTGGGGGGTGTACACTTTCTGGGATATTGGGAGTAACATCGTCTTCTGTGCCTTGGAATATTAAGGACAATATCACGGGGGGAGCGTGTACATCTTCTGCAATATTGGAATAATATTATCCCCCCTCCCCCTGCATACTAGGAAACATATCAGAGCAGGTGTTCACCTCCTGTGATATGGAGATTAATACCATCTTCTCCCCTTTCGGATATCAGGAAGAGTATCACATGGGGGTGTACAGTGTCTGTGATACTGGGAGTCATATAAACCTCTCAGCCTTGGAATATGAAGAAGGATATCACAGGGTGGATGTTCACCCCCTGCCATATTGGGAGTAATATCAGCCTCTCCTCTCCATGGATATTAGGAACAATATCCCAGACTGGATGTACGCCTCCTGCTCTATGGGGAGTCATATCCTTTCCAGGATAGTCATAACAATATTACAGGGCGGGTGAACACAGCCTGTGATACTGGAACTATTATCATCCTCTCCCCCTCCGGGTACTAGGAACCGTATCACAGAAGAGCTGTATCCTCCCTGCGATATTGGGAGTAATATCATATGCTTCTTCCATGAATATTAGAAGGAATATCACCGGGTGGCTGTCCATTCATTGCTATGTTGGGAGTCATGTCATACTCTACCCCCCGGATATTAGGATCAGTGTCACAGCGTGAGTGTACACCTACTGCGATATTAAAACTAAGATCATGCTCTCTGTCCCTGGATATTAGGAACAACATCACAGGTAGGTGTACACCCCCTGCGGTGTTAGCAGCAATAATATGATTAATTAGTAAACATCAATGATCGATTTTAATAATTATCAGGCCGGTCTCGAACTCTTCACCTCAGGTGATCTGCCTGCCTCAGCCTCCCAAAGTGCTGGAATTACAGGCGTGAGCCACCGTGTCCGGCCAACACTTCTTAACATCTCTTTTTGGACCTCAAATTTAGCATGCCCAAAATGCACTTTTGATTCCCCCTGCTATAACCCACGCCTCCCATAGTCTTCCCCATTCCAGTAACAGCATCTCTTGTCTTCCAGTTATTCAGTCCAAAATCCTTGACATCATCCTTAAAACTTCTTTTTCTCTCTCTTGTCATCCAACCCATTTAAACTCTCCTTTCAAAATATATGCCAGACCTAACCACTTCTCACCTTCCTCATCATTTCCAACCAGGTCCTGCCCTCATCATAGCGCTCTGGGTTACTGCAAAAGCCTCCCAACGGCCAGGCACAGTGGCTCATGCCTGTAATCCCAAGCACTTTGGTAGGCCAAGGCAGGTGGATCATCAGACGTCAGGAGTTCAAGACCAGCCTGGCCAACGTGGTGAAACCCCTCTACTAAAAATACAAAAAATTAGCCGAGCATGGTGGTGGGTGCCTGTAATCCCAGCTATTCGGGAGGCTGAAGCAGGAGAATCACTTGAACTCAGAAGGCAGAGGTTAGAGTGAGCCGAGATCGTGCCATTGCACTGCAGCCTGGGTGACAAGAGCGAAACTCCTTCTCAGAAGGTTAAAAAAAAAAAGCCTTCAAGCCCCCCTCTCTCTCATTCCGCCTTTCACCCTGCCCTGCATTCTACCTTCCACTCTCAAACATTTCAGAAAAAAAAAAAAATTATATCTACAGAGGGAGAAAAAGAAAGTACAAATGGGTTGAAATGTTTGGGGAACCTGAGGGAAGACCATACGGGAATTCTCTGTACTATTTTTGCAACTTTCCCATAAGTCTGGATTATTTTGAATTCAAGAGTTAAACAAAGGAGAAAAAAAAAAAATCTATCTCCCTTTGTGAATCCATCCTGTCTTTCCCCGGCAACTTAAGGACACTCTCAACTAAGCACAGCTATTTTTTCATGAACCCTAAAAGAACCCTTGCCTAGTTTTGACTTTCTGTGCTTGGCAGAAGTGTGTGTGTGTGTGTGTGTGTGTGTGTGTGTGTGTGTATTTCATATATATGTGTGTGTGTATATATATGTGTGTGTGTGTGTGTTGTGTGTATATATAGAGAGGGAGAAATACATATGTGTGTATATATAAATATATATTGTATATTTACAAGGGTAATATATATGTGTGTGTGTGTGTGTGTGTGTGTGTGTGTGTGTACATATATTACATACCCCATAGCCACTCCTTAACCAGTTCTAAACTTAGTGGGAAAAATACATACCTAAGGAGAGAATTTCAAAATAATATGATGAATATTTTGATACAGGAATGTGTTACTATGGAACACGCTGCTAAGATACAAAACTCCTAGATAGGACAATGAGTGAATGAAGTTTTGCACCTATAGACACCCCCTCTGATATCCCACAAACGTTTATAGTTATATGCATTTGCTTCCCGCAGGACCCCCATTTCATAAGGGTTAGTCCTAGAGCCTTAGCAAGTTCCTACTACAGCTGGCACACATGCCATTCAAGAAACAGTGGCTGAGTGAGTGACGAGTTAAGAACCGTTTGTCAACCAGTGCTCAGTAATACAACATTCACTGGTATGCAAATTATATATATATATTTTTTTGAGACGGAGTTTCGCTCTGTGGCCCAGGCTGGAGTGCAGTGGCCAGATCTCAGCTCACTGCAAGCTCCACCTCCCAGGTTTTACGCCATTCTCCTGCCTCAGCCTCCCGAGTAGCTGGGACTACAGGCGCCCGCCACCTCGCCCGGCTAGTTTTTTTTTGTATTTTTTAGTAGAGACGGGGTTTCACCGTGTTAGCCAGGATGGTCTCCATCTCCTGACCTCGTGATCCGCCCGTTTCGGCCTCCCAAAGTGCTGGGATTACAGGCTTGAGCCACCGCGCCCGGCCGCAAATTATATTTTTGTTGAAAGCAAGGACAGGATCACAAACTATCCTTCCAGAGAAAGCAAACCTCAAAAGCTTCTTTACCCTACTAAAGCACATTAGAAGAAGCTCCCCTTATATAAAAGAAAACCTCCTCATTCATTATCAATGGCATGTAAACCTAATAAGCCTCCGCCTCTGATGACATCTCTACCATCCCCAGGGCTAGATAAAGGAGGTTCCGGGAACCCTGGTAGTTGTGAAGGGGCTCCCATCTCTGACAGTCTTGAACCCTGCGGGCGCGGAGGTCACACAGCAGAAGAACAACCGAGGGAAGCATCATCAGGCTTCCAATATGTTTGAACCAGAGATGGCAAATAGGCTTCAACCAACTGAAGCCACCAGAGATTCATGGTGGCCACCTGAGAGGTTGTGCTCTTAAAACACAAAACGTTAAATTAAAATTAAAAAATTAAAAAAGGAAGGGGTCAAGAATCCATCAGGTCTGACTGAGACGTGTATCAGTGACTAACATCCCACATGGCAAAAGTACTCCGGTGCGCTTTGGGTAGTCACAGCCTCAGCAGTATTCAAAGGCGCGTGCTTTCCTAAGACTAAGCCACGGGAATAGCCCCAGCAGCACTGCCAGGAGAAACGTCTAACATGGATTCGGCTAGAAATACAGTTGTCTTTAACAAATTAACACTGAATAAATCCTGACTTATTAGAGCCTGCGAGAATGACATTCTCAATGATAACGGTTATCACTACAATCTCCAAACATCTGCGATCCTGCAAGGAGGAACTGTGACAGCGCAGGCCACGTGTCCAGAATGCTTCGCAGACTGCCTGTTACAGAATAAAAGAAATGAAGTCCCCCTAAGAATGTCTTCACTCACATTTAGCCAGTTGTTCCTTTGTGCGCATCTCTGTCCTAACATGGCCATTCTTCCCCACAGCCTGAAGTCATATGCTCAAATAAATGGGACTCACATGAAGCCAGAAACGTGCAGATGCGAGGAAACCAACACAAACGAAATGGGCTGGAGAGTGTGGCCAGGAGGATGGTACTTCCCAGGAAGCAATTACTTCATCTGTGCCCATGAAGCAGGCAGTAGTCACTGTGCCCCAGGCCCACACCAGCCACTCAAAGTAGATTCTAACCAGACTACCTCCAACAATCAACATAAATACACCACACGATTGGCTTCTGAAAGGACACCTTACAACCAACAAGAAACTGTAAGCACAACTTTGAAAAAGTGTGCAACTAAAAACCTTGGAAAGGGATCAACACTGCTACATTTTGACTCAAATACTGTTACATGGTAGCACTGCAATAATTCACTGAAACAAAAGAATGAATGAGGAATATGTTTATACAGGAATCAGAGGAAGCATGACAAATCATTTAAAGAAATAGGTCAAGAAACGTTAGGTCAACTGTTAGCCGTGCAGAATGAGACACTGTCACGGCCTTAGGCAAATTCACTTCTCTTGGTCCTGTTTCTAGGTTCATCAAAAACCAGCTTTGGACTAGGGAATTTGTTGCTTTCCAAAGCCTTCCTTCTGTGATTCCAGCCCAGATTTTAGGACTGCTCTCCCACTTGGTATATGAAAGCACTTTCTATGTATAATAGCAAGAGTACATTTCTGTGTTGAATGCGGTTTGGGACCCACTCTATGAGACAGAATATCATCATGTAGCTTTAAGCATGGCAACAAGGCGCACTCTAGATAAGGATAACACATAAAATGTGGCCATACACCTGTGCGTGCCTGGCAGGGAGATGGGGAGGTCTCATTGAATGAAGCCGGGGTGCCTGTTGCACCTTAACATCCTCAGTCCACAAGTTCACAACGTCCGTCTGACATCAAACCACAGGTATCACATACTTTTCCATACTTTCTACCCAAGATTAAAATATGTAGAGCACCGTGATAAAGACGCCCCATCCCCAGCATGTTGGCTCTCATTCTGTAGAATTACATACTTTTCGTGCAAAATGATCACCAGGCTGCAGCGTCAAGCAAGACTGGGCTCTGTGGGGACAGTACGCCCTGCAGCAGCCACCACTCCTGTCACCACAGTCTGATGCAGCTGCAGAGAAGCTGTGGCTGAGGCCATTCACTTTGTGAGATAGTCGCACAGGAGGGAAAAGGTAGGGAAGGTAGGGAAGAGGGCAATGTCAGGGCTCTGAGCCCAATCCAAGCCATCCCATCCCCTGTCACTTGCACGTATATGCCCAGATGGCCAGAAGTAGCTGAAGAATCACAAAAGAAGTGCAAATGTGCTGATGATAGATAACTGATGATATTCTACCACAAAAGAAGTGAAAATGGCCAGTCCTTGCCTTAAGCAATTATATTATCTTGTGAAATTCCTTTTCCTGGCTCATCCTGGCTCAAAAAGCTCCCCCACTGAGCTTCTTCTGACCCCCCACTCCTGCCCACCAGAGAACAACCCCCCTTTGACTGTAATTTTCCTTTACCTACCCAAATCCTATAAAATGGCCCCACCCTATCTCCCTTTGCTGACTCTCCTTTCGGACTCAGCCCGCCTGCACCCAGGTGATTAAAAAGCTTTATTGCTGACACAAAGCCTGTTTGGTGGTCTCTTCACAGCGACGCGCATGACAGGCAGGCGCAGAGCCAGGAAAGGACCTGTGATGAGAACAGAAAGGTATGCACCTCCCTGTACTCACACTCGGATTTTATGACAATGTGGGCAGGGGGCTGAACTGCATGCCTGAGAACATTCCTCCAAGTTCTTTTGCTGATTTTCTAAATATTGGTGTAAAATCTGAACTCAGACAAATTTTTTTTAATCGTTTCAATCAACATCTTTGTCTAGTGCTCAGCATCATGTCTACATGATCATCTAGAAAAGCAACTTCTGTTCTAAGGCTCACATCCTTCCTATAAAGTCCCAGGGATTTTACAAGGGAATGCACCTCTCATTCGCATCAAGAACACACACAACTACCATTAAAGAAATGCCTAATTTGCTTACATAATTTTTTAAACACCCAGATTTGAAATACAATAGAGAAGACAACTTTTTCATAGCTCTGCTTTCCAACTGCGAATTGCGGGTGGAGAAAATAACCTACCATGATTTCTAACCAGCCAACAACCTGTCTTCCTTGGCTGCAGTAGGAGCAATCTTTCTGAGCTCAGGATGAAAAAGATTCCAGCTGTTTAGGGGACAGATAATCATCAGTTCTCAGTGGGCTTCCCGGGTTCCAAATCCCCATGTGATATGTGGAAGTAAAAAGCTATCAATGACCAAGCATCTGAATGCTTATCCCACCTCACCATCTGCTTCTCCTCCCATGCAAATTTAAAATTAATAAGTCTGCTTTTAGAGAACAGAGTTGGTGCAGCATCTCTCTTCCTAAAATTATGGATAATTACCAGCCCACAATGGCTTCTAATCAGATTTGAGTGGTCCCTTAGACAGGAAGCTAAAGTGCCTCAGCCCTAAACTGAGAAGAAAACAGAAACTGGAGTCCTCTAGGTGTGATTTTTTCCCCCTTGTTCTAAAGTTGCTGTTCCCGAATCTCCTTCTACTGTCTTGTTTATAAAATGTATGAGAAAAAGGGACATTTAAAGACATGATAGAAATGGCCACTTTTTTTAGGTACAAACTTTGTGAACATTATTTTCAGCTGCTGGGGTTTTTCTCCACAAACTGTGAGCCTGGAGTACATTTTCTCCCTCGTGGTTACACATTCAGAATCAGGGAAGGTGGCTTTAGCAGTAAAGAGGGGAGTGCAGTGAGAAGTGACCGGACACTGAGAAGGGCAGACAGAGACTCTACCTTGGTGGTCTGCAGCTCTCCTGGGCCTCAGCCTTTACTTTTCTATGTGTACAAGGGATCTAAAGGCCCGTGATTCTAGGCCATGACAGCTCTTCATACACACATACGCAAACATCACACGCGTATGTGAAAAGCGGTGACACTTGGCTGATTTCCTGAAGAAGTTATCTTGTATCATTTCTACTGAAGTACTCCACCTCCTTCCAGACAAGTATCTGAGGATGATGGGCTATCCCACAGCAATGTGTGTAACCTCTCCTGCTTACGATTCCTGTTCACGTAGCATTTTCCAAAAGCATTTGGTGTGAAGTGACAGAAGAAAGAAGAATAAGGCTCTTTCAGCCCATTCATTCATTCATTCATTCAACAAATGTTGACTATCTACGTGTCAGGCACTGGTGATATAACAGGGAACATATATTTTTGTAGGTAGACAGACAACCAAAAAGTATGTTAAAGAGTGATCAATGCTGTAGAGGAAAATACACCAGGAAACAGGAAAGAAGAATACCCCTAGCCACCCTACACTGGGGTGACGCTAGTGTTACAAAATGGAAACAGCGACCGGGTGCTGTGGCTCACACCTGTAATCTCAGCTTTTTGGGAGACTGAGGCAGGCAGATCACCTGAGTTCAGGAGTTCAAGGTAACCCTGACCAACACGGTGAAACCCTGTCTCTACTAAAAACATAAAAATTAGCTGGACGTGGTGGCACATGCCTGTAATCCCAGTTACTCAGGAAGTTGAGGCACAAGAATCCCTTGAACCTGGGAGGCAGAGGTTGGAATGAGCTGAGATCACACCACTGCACTGCAGCCTGGGTGACAGAGCAAGACTCTGTCTCCAAAAAATAAAAAATAAAAATAAAACGTAAACAAAGAATAAGATACCAAAAGAAAGAACATGAACAATTAATTGTAACAAAAGCCTTTGTAAGCTGATACTTTCCTTCCTGGATCCTTGTCCCTTTAAAATGAAAAAAAAAGGGCGAGTAGGGGGTAGCATCAAAATGATGTTTTAAGATGGCTTCGGGTTTCAGATGTCTGACAGCCATACTCATGTATTTCAAGGAAAAAGCTCTAGCTGTATAAGCCATCTGGGCAATGGTTTAATGTCTTTTTTTTTTTTTTTGAGAGTTTTTCAAATATATGAAAATGTGTGTGTTCATTTGGCTGCTCTGTGCCCGCACACGTGCAAACTGTGCTAACAAGTTTTTCCGTGTTTTGCTGAATTTGCCAGCTTGCCATAAACAGGCTTCCATGTCTTAATTGTCTATAAAGAGCACAAACACCCAAAAATACAAATCAAGACAAGCTGTCCTTTCAATTGCTGCTGCCACGATGACAGTGAGCGACAATTGGCCAAATCAATACACGGAGACTGAAGCTGCACAGGGTCGACTTCTTTTCCCATAGCATTTAAAGAAACGAGCGGAAACGGCTCTCCACACAGGACAGACACGTCCTTTGTTCTTTGAATAAATACTGCCAATGTTCAAAATACTTTCTCCATCACACTATCTACATGGAATTCAAGTTCCTTCCAATACCATGAGTAACACCAATGATAGACTATGTTTATCCATAATGACCCATTAGCATTCTCTTTCCTCTAAAATGTTGAAATAATAACATTGAGTGTGCACTCACGATGTGCCAGGCTCTGAGTTTGATCTCGTTTGGTTCTCGTTGAAATCCTGTAAGATCAGTACCGTAGGCCGGGCGCGGTGGCTCAAGCCTGTAATCCCAGCACCTTGGGAGGCCGAGACGGGCAGATCACGAGGTCAGGAGATCGAGACCATCCTGGCTAATACAGTGAAACCCCGTCTCTACTAAAAAATACAAAAATAGGCGACGAGGCGGGCGCCGTAGTCCCAGCTACTAGGCTGAGACAGGAGAATGGCGTGAACCGGGAGGCGGAGCTTGCAGTGAGCTGAGAGCCGGCCACTGCACTCCAGCTGGGCGGCCAGCAGACTCCGTTCAAAAAAAAAAAAAAAAAAAAAAAAAAAGATCAGTACCGTATCTCTCATTTTTCATAGATGAGGAAACTAAGGCAGAGAAAGGCTAAGTAAGTTGTCCATGGTCAAGGTATTTAGGAACTTTTCTCAAACTTTCAAAAGTTTACTGCCACTATTACAAATGGGTTTTGTTTGTTTGTTTGTTGTTTGAGACAGGTATTGCTCTGACCAGGCTGGAGTGCAGTGGTGTGATAATGGTTCACTGCAGCCTCAACTTCCCAGGCTCAAGTGATCCTCGCACCTCAGCCTCTCCAGCTAGGGGATTACAGGCATGAGCCACCACACCTGGCTAATTTTTTAATTTTTATTTTTTCTAGGGATGGGGTTTCACCGTGTTGCCCAGACTGGTTCCAAACTCTGGGCTCAGCCTCCCAAAGTCCTGGGATTACAGGTGTAAGCCACTGTGCACAGCCCTACAAAGGTGACTTATACAAAGTCAGAGCAGTGAGCAGGAAGAGAACAGAGACTTCAGCGAGTCTCCTGGCTGTTGCAACACCGTATCCCTCCTCCATACCGTAATGTATCTACACACACCAAGCTCCTAGACGTTGAAGGTAGGCCGGCTCAGAGACGGAACAGCAATCAAGAAAGAAGATGCAGACATGCGTCTTGATTTCAGCTCGAGCGTGCCTCTCTGCCCTGCAGCTGCACAGGCAGAAACCAGGGGCCGTGAGTCTGAGGCAGTGTGTTTGGTTCCTGGCAGGTAATCTTTTGGGAGACCATCCCATACAATTAGTGTTACACTTCTCAAAAAGGAAGTGTGACTTTTATAGAAAAATCAATTCCATTTGGGAGAAAGGCCTAATAAAACCACAAAAGGATAATACATTCATACAACAACAAATTCAATTCATCTGTCACAAACTGAAATCCCAAAGCCCTCTGGGCACACAGCTGCTTTTCTGAGCTGAAATTCAACTCCAATTGAGAAACAGGTCAACTTTTCTAAAAAGATTTCTTTTTCACATGCCTTCAATAAAAATTCCTTTCCCTCACTTGTCATTTTCCAGATTTAATGGCTCTGCTGGCCTTCCTCTCATTTAAGCCATGAGCACTGACTGCATGTCTGCTACGGCCGGGACTCCAAGGGAGGCACCCTAGGGAACACAGATGACCGCAGCACAGCGACACCCTCAAGGAGCACACACGGGGAAGACAAGATGATACAATCGCAGCCGTCACACAGAAAAGAACTTGGCCAGAAAAGAACTTGGCCCGTCCCATTTCTAGAAAACAACGATGCTGAGTCAGTAACATGTACGGAACAGCCTGCAGTCTGGAGGCAGGCACGAGGGGGCTCCATGCGGGGAAGAGCACCTTCAGAAGGGGCATACAAACAACGTGGAGGCAGGAGACACCCCCACGCACAAGGGCCAGCCTAGGGGCCTGTAGAAATGCCCATGCATCTGGGAGGAGGGAGAGAGGACAAGATACTTAAATGCTCCAAAATGAATAGAAGTCTCCCAAGAACCGCCCCCGAAATGGGGCAGAGATTTACAAAAGACCAAACCGAGCATGAGCAGTTACCTGAGCATAGCGCCACCAGAGCGAGCTATTCGAGGAAGAAACAGGGTCCCTAGAAGCCTGAGCCTCTCTACTCCCAGCTCTGCGACTCATTCACCCTATGACCTTGGTGAAGGCTCTTAGTTTCTGTGAGCCACAAGAGAGTCACGGGAAAACAGAAGATATGAAAACTGCTCTGCCTTTTTCACAGAACTGCTGAGGGAATAAAATCAGATAATGGATTTTAAAATTCTCTGTGAATTACGAAGCAAAATACAAACGTATGAAATCATTCTTACCATTCATAACAGCACTGTAAAATTAAGAGCAGAGTTAAGACCACAGCATTTTCCACACCCTTACTTCCGAGAGAAATAGTGAGTCCAGCCGATGTATTTGGGCAACCCCAGTATCTAGGCTTCGAGAGCCTCAAACAGCTCATGAACTCTGACAGTATCACTCCAGCCCAGTGCTCATTAAGTTCTCCAAGACAGCCAGCTGACAGAAAATACTACAGCTTTTTCAGCTGGGCTTGAAGCCCTCCAAGCTCACAGCACAGCTAAACAATGAAGAAGAGGTTTTCTGCCACTAGACTCCAAAGCTGGCTTTTGTAGATTCCCATAGAAAGAACATTCAAGGCCGGGCGTGGCGGCTCACGCCTGTAATCCCAGCACTTTGGGAAGCCGAGGCAGGAGGATCACCTGAGGTCAGAAGTTCAAGAACAGCCTGGCCAATATGGCGAAGCCCCGTCTGTACTAAAAATACAAAAATTAGCCGGGCATGCTGGCGGGCACCTGTAATCCCAGCTACTCAGGAGGCTGAGGCAGGAAAATCGCTTGAACTCAGGAGGCTGAGGTTGCAGTGAGCCGAGATCATGGCACTGCACTCCAGCCTGGGCAACAAAAGCAAAACTCCATCTCAAAGAAAAAAAAAAAAAAGAAAGAGCATTCTTTTTGCTGATATTAAATTTCCTGTCCTTAACACAGAGAAATCATACAACACTGAAATCCTGAAAAACATATCAAAAAAAGCATTTAGTGACTGAAAAGACATTCAATATAACCTGTAACAGTGAGTTCCCCTCCTCTGTCCAGCCAGCTCCGCTCACGCTGTGACCCTTAACAATGCTTTCACTAAAACACAGGGAAATTAAGAGGACCGCTTACCCTACTCAGCTGACAGCTAAACCAGTGCTTCTCCCCAGGCTCACTAAAGATGACCTTTACCCAAAACCAGGCTGCAACAACCCTGTAACTGTTGATTAACAATTTCAAAATTCCCATATTCTTTATTCACTCCTAAGGAAGATGAACTGAAGCCAGGTGTTTCCAAGTCAGAACTAACAGAGGCCTTAAACATCAGATGGCCCATCCCCTTCTCTGACAACCGGGGGATCTAAAGCTGAGCTTATGGAAGAAAACAGCCTGTTTGGTAACAAAGCGAAAACCAAAGCCTAGTCACCTAACCTCTGGTCCAGAACTCCTGCAACAATCCAGCACCTATACAGGATGAGTCTCCCTAACCAGAAACTCCAAAATCCACAACTTTTTGAGTGCTGATGTGACACTTAACGAAATGTTCATTGGAGCAGCTCAGATTCTGGATTTTTGAATTCAGGATGCTCAACCAGCAAGTATAATACAAATATTCAAAAATCCAAAAATGTAAAAAATTCGGAGACACTTCTGGTTCCAAGCAGTTTGGATAAGGGATATTCAACTTACATTTTTTTTTCCTCTAATGGAGGAAATTAAAAACGAGGCCCGAGCAAAATCATTCAATCCACACTAAAGTCATTCAATAGTTTAATTAGTACCCATTTAAAGTTAAGTGCTACCCACAGATATTTAAAAGGATGAACACATACATGCCTATAATCCCAGAATTTTGGAAGGCCGAGGCGGGAGTATCACCTGATGTCAGGACTTTAAGACCAGCCCAGCCAGCATGGTGAAACTCCATCTCTACTAAAAATGCAAAAATTAGCGGGCGTGGTGGCGCACACCTGTTATCACAGCTATCGGGAGGCTGAGGCACGAGAATTGCTTCAACCTGGGGGAGCACGTTGCAGTGAGCCAAGATCACACCACTGTACTCCAGCCTGGACAACACAGCAAGACTCTGTCTCAAAAAAAAAAAAAAAAAGAAAAAAGAAAATTAATTTAAATTGTGTTTGCCAATGGAGCCCATGTTCCCAGAACACAAGCCCTGCTCTATGCTCCAAGGGCACACAGGGTGCCCCTTTATCTTAATACTCACCATATTCCATGGCAGCGATTGGCACGTGTCTGTCCATCGCATTAGACTTCCTGCACATGAGGGAGGAATCATATATTATTACCTTTCTGTTCCCAATGTCTGGCCTAGAAGACACTCAGTAAATGATTACTGAACTAAGTCAGTTACTAAGACATGTTAAACTTGTATTAAGAAAATTGGTTTAATAAGTTTGCCAATGCAGCATTCATACCACACAGCTTAAATCTCAACCCACGGATTTATCTTGTGTTCTGCTAGATTATCACCTATTCACATTCAGGAGGCACCTAGTATGTGCTAGGCATGACTAATTGCTGGGGACCTAGCAGTGACAAAACAACATTCCTTGTTCAAGGAGAAGTTCTAGTATGAAGAGGAATAGAAGGAACAGGCTACATTGATGAGAGAACTAAGAAAAGGATAGGCTGCCATGGGAAGCACCTGGTCTTGTCTGGATGGTACATAGTTAAGGAAGTCTGAGTGCTTCGTATAGCACAAGATCATCTCCTCCAAAGAAGCGAATGAAGCTTTGATTCTCCAGTACCAGAAGTCACCATAAAGGTGCGTACAGCCACATGCTTAGTGTAGGAAGTGAAACCAAACAAAGCTCCAACTTCCAGAGGCAACGGTCCAGTTATGAAATCCTCTGGCTACGTTCCATTGAAATTCCAGGTATTCATGAGGCCAATATTTAAGTGATAAATTAACCCAACCACTTAAAACTAAAGTAGCCTTTGGTTCAAGGGGTAAGGGTATAGTACCTTTTACAAATTTATTCACTCTTAATATTTACATTTAAATTTGATGATGAGGGTGTAATAATAACTTTACTGAGTAGTTGCTATGCCTTAGGCACCAAACGAAGCACTTTACACACACATTTGCACGATCCTGTGAGATGATAATGACCCCTTGTCATCCCATTTCATAGATGAAAGTCAGGTTTACATAAGCTTAAAAACTTGCCCCAAATGACACAGCTAGTTAGCAAAACCCAGGCAGCCTGACTCCACAGGCCTTGCTTAAAGAAGTAATATTTATAAACGGTCTAGCACAGAGGTGATACAAACAAGAGTTCAATAAATGCCTAAAGAGTACTTCATACCCAAAATCGTTTCCTACCAATCAAACTAGACTTACTCTGGTTCTGCATAACCAACTGTCAAATTGTTGTTCCATGAAGAAACGGTGGAATGGGTAGAGATCAGAATAGAGTGAATAACTGGTAAATATACTTCATGGCAGATAGTAACAGGATGTGGCATTTGGCTATTTCCACATTTGTTTGCATAACATTTTTTTCACAGTTCTAAAGCACAAGAACCATTCTAAGCTGGTGAAAGCATAAGGCACATCTATGATCCAGGCCTCCAATTCACTGTGGAGCAGTGGTTCTCAACCTTTACGGTATATCCGAACCACCTGGGGGTTTTTAACAGCACTATAGCTGCCCAGGCTCTATTCTTGCAGATTCTATTTCAACTGGTCTGGAGTAAGCACGCATGCTTTTTTCACAGCCCCCCAGATGCAGCTAGGTTTGCAAACCACTGTCCAAGATGCTCTCACACTTCCGCTCAGTTCAACACACACTCACTGAGATTCTAAGCACTACGAATCGGGCTAAGTTAACAAGTCAGCCTCCACTCCCTAATAATATTTACAAAGAAACCAATATCAGAGATTTATTCCAGTCCAAACCAAATAAATTACCGGGTGAAAAAAAAGCCCTGGCATAGTTTGCCATACAAAACAACTTCCTGTATCTTCCCGGTCAGTAGCCTAGAGACTGACTCTGAGCCATGAGAATTCAGAACCAGGGGAAAATGCCAGTCTGAGGCATCTGCCACACTCCTAGCACACCCCCAAAAGTGCCCAGCTACATTTCACATCCACTGTCCTAACAGGTGTCAAAATAAGGAAGAGCAGTGCAATACAGAAAACAGAGCCTGCTGGGCATCAAAAGCCTGGGGAATTCCAGTCCTAGCCCTGCTACCAATCGGTCTGGTCACTTCTCTCTGGTCCTGGTGTGGCCAACAGTTACGCGAGAGGGTGAGGTATAAAAACACAGATGTCAGGCAAGCTCCAACATCCAAAATACATAGAAATTAAAAAGCGTTAAGGTGATATCAAGGAATGTGTGCCATCAACCAGAAAAGTCACTGAAGTATTCCTTTTTCCATTCTTAAGAAATCAAAAGTGGAAGCAGAAAATTGAGCAATCAGCCTACCAACTTGACTGGGGCAACAGAATACACTCACGGATTCTGCTCACAACAGCGGGGGTGACAGACCAACAGGAGAACTGCAGAGCGTCCCTCTCTCCTCTGTCCACCCATGCCACCAGCACGTGAGTGCGTCCACACGCAGCGCCCAGTCTCCTGTTCCATTGACGCCAGTGTCCACTAACCACAAGCCTACTAAGTGCCACATGTGCTATGATGATCCCTCATCTCATCACCATAGACATCTCTGCTGGAGGTGAGCATGTGATAGACAAAAATCACAGAGGCCTAGGGAGGTTGAGACCCACATTCACACTGTGGTGAGGGTGTGCTTGAGAGGGACCCCACGACTGGGCCCTCCATGCCGCTCTCCTCAGTAATCACTCCCAGACCAGAGCAGCGAGGGGGAATTTTCTTCCTCTCACTATTTTCAGCCCCTTGGCTGACCCAGCATTCCCCAGAAAGCTATGAAGTCCTGGCAGCTCTGAGGCCACAAATTCATAAACGCACAGGACACCACAGCCCATCTGTCTCTAATGGGTCTTTTACTTGTCATCCTGGTCATTTCTAAGAGCAGATGGCTTAAGAAAGACATGGCAAGTTACCACGAAATGACCCCTCCACTCCTCCCTGGGGGAAGGCTGACTAGCGAGCAGTCAGGCCGGCTTTCTTCCCCCACTCCCTGTATTCTTGTCCTCAAGGAGCCACAGACAATCCCACCAAATATAGGCAGGAGACAGCCGCCTCCTTCCTACAGCTGGAGGGAGGAAGGGTCCTCTCGGGCCTTTCTATCTACATGAAAACCAAACTGTGAGCTGTACTGACCCGGGTCTCACCCATGTTGCAGGCATGTACAACACAGGTGCCCAGTGGTATCATCAGGCAGAACTACGAATATGCTTTCCATGGTTTTCATACAATGATTCCAGAACCGCTATCCACACAGCTCCACTTCTCACACACACGGCGTGCTTCAGGGATTACACAGCATTTTCCCCACGCCCCTCATCCTCTTCTCCCAGCGGCCTTGTGTGATCCCTTGAGTATACTTCCTCATACTGAGGTTTGAAACCAAACCTTTCCCAAGAACATCCAGCTAGTGTTAGAACCAGGATATGAGGCCTTCTGATTCCAGAACCAGTATTTGTGCCACTATTCCACATGGGCCCCTCCAGGGATTTCTGCCTGATCTTAAAATGCAGACAGCAAATCTGTCTCTCTACAGTCCTGGGGTTCCCTATAGACAAGAAGTAAAACTTCTAACAGAAAGCTTAGACTTATTTGGAAGGCTACCTGGGATATTTCTTTTAAGTTAGTTTGTTCATGTTTTGGAAAGATTGTTCCAATGGCAATGCGGGGCATGAAGTGTGGAAAGGATTCCATGATGAGACAGAGAAACAATTCGGTGGCCCTTACAACAGTTCAAATGAGGCATGAGGCACAACCAGAAAGGACAGAGGGAAAATGCATTGGAGAGAAATGCAAAATGAAGTCCACTCAGACCCAGGATGGAGAAAAGGGAATTAAGGATGATGGTGGTTTCTAGTTTGAAAGACGGATGAACAAGGATGTCATGAACTACTGCAGAGTGGTATCTGGGGCCTGAGTGCACCAGTGTGTTTAACCATTCACCTGCTGAGCAGTCTCCGGGCTGTTTGCAGTTTCTAGCCTTTATAAATAATGCCGCTATGAACAGATACATAAAGGCTTTTGTGTGAACATGTCTTCATTTCTCTGGGATAACTGCCCATGAATGTGAGTGCTGCATCCTATGGCAATTGCACGTTTAGTTTTTTAAGAAACTGTCAAGCTGTTTTCCAGAATGGCTGTACCATCTTCCATTCCCACCAGCCAAGTGTGAGTGATCCCGTTTCCCCGCATCCTCACCAGCATTGGTCTTGTCACTACTTTTTATTTTAGGCATTCTGATAGGTGTATAGTGATGTGGCTTTAGTGTGCATTTTTTCTGACGGCTCATGATGTTGAACATCTTTTCATGTGCTTGTATGTTATCTGAAATGTCTCTTCAGGTCTTTTATTCATTTTCAAAGTAGATGATTTGGTTTCACTGCTGAATTTGGATAGTTCTTGATATATTATAGATATGAGTCCTTTATCAGACATGTGATTTGTTCCCAGTCTCTAGCTCCTCTCTTCATCTTTATTTTCCATTTTCCATTTTAGTCCATGATCCATTTTGAGTTAATCTTTGTATGAGGTATGAGGTTTAGATCAGAGTTCAGGTTTTTTTCCTATGAATAATCCGGTAGCCAGTAACTTTTTTTAAGAGACAAGGTCTCACTCTGTCACCCAGGCTGGAAAGTAATGACAAGATCAGAGCTCCCTGCAGCCTCAACTCCTGGGCTCAAGTTATCCTCCTGCCTCAGCCTTCTGGAGTAGCTGGGACCACAGGCAGGTGTCACCATGACCAGTTAATGTTTTTAGATTTGTAGAGACAGGGTGTTGTGCTATGTTACCCAGGCTGGTGTGGAACTCCTAGGCTAAAGTCATCATCCCACTTATATGGGGCCAGGCAGTGGCACATGCCCGCAATCACAGCACTTTGGGAGGATGAAGCAGGAGAATCACTTGAACCCAGGAATTCCAGACCAGCCTGAGCAACAGAGGGAGGTCCTGTCTCTGCAAAAAGTTTTAAACGTTAGCTGGGCGTGGTGTTGTATACCTGTGGTCCCAGCTACTTGGGAGGCTGAAGTGGGAGGATCTCTCGAGCCTACGAGGCTGAGGCTGCAGTGAGCCATGATTGCACCACTACACTCCAGCCTGGGAGAAAGTGAGACCCTGTCTCCAAAAAAAAAAAGGAAAAAAAAATGCTACAGCATCATCCATATTAAAGACAGGTATTGTCTTTTTGAAAATTTAATTACTGTTATATAATGGACATGTAAAATGTCCAGTTTGAAAGTTTGAAAAATATATAACTCTAAGTATTCTTACCTTAAAATTCTGATTCCTACCTAAGATATAGCATACTGTTTACATAAGTATCACAATGCCTGGACAATGACTAAAAATGTGTACGAGGGAGAAAAATGAGCATATATACTTATTAATTAAGGCATATTTCCCCCTTATTACATAAAAAAGTCATCACGGCAAACCCCTGTGACTGGATCTAAAGCAAGCCTACAGTTTTATCTCTGTGTATTATAAAATGCAAGGCTAAAATTTAAGTACTAAACATTTCCTGAAGCCAAGGGTAGTTTACTTAAAATAAATGCCTAGGGTCTCTATCGAAAATATGAAAAAGTTAGCTACTTCATAGCCATTCCAATCTAAGTTCAGCTTTTTCTTTTTTAATTGACACATAATTGTGTACTGTACATATGTATGGAGTACACATAGTGATGTTATAATACATGTAATGTATGTGATCAGCGAAATTAGCATATCTGCCATCTCAAACATTTATCATTTCTTTGCGTTGGTGACGTTCAATACCCTTCCTCCAATTATCTGGAACTATATATTCTTTTTCTTTTTTTTTTTGAGACAAAGCCTTGCTCTGTTGCCCAGGCTGGAGTGCAGTGGCGTGATCTTAGCTCACTGCAATATCTGCTGCCCAGGTTCAAACTATTCTCCTGCCTCGGCCTCCCTGGTAGCTGGGTTTACAGGCACCCACCACTATGCCCAGCTAATTTTTGTATTTTTAGTAGAGACAGGGTTTCACCACATTGGCCAGGCTGATCTCAAACTCCTGACCTCAGGTGATCCACCCAACTCAGCCTCCCAAAGTGCTAGGATTACAGGCATGAGCCACTGGGCCCAGCCTGAAACTATATATTCTTGTTAACTATAGTCATCCTATGTTATAGAACACTAGAACTTATTCCTATCCAGCTATAATTTTGTATCCTTTAACAAATTTCTCCCTATCTCTCTCCTCCCCCACCCCTCTCACCCTGTAGGAGCCTCTGTCTACTTTCAACTTCCATGGGATCCAGTCTTTTCTGCCTTCCACGTAAGAGAACATGTGCTGTGTAATTTTCTGTCCCTGGCTTATTTCATAATATCTTCCAGTTCCATCCACGTTGCTGAGAATAACAGGACGTCATCCTCTCTTATGGCTGAATAGTACTCCACTGTGTATCAAGACCACATAGTCTCTATCCATCATCTGCTGTTGGACACGGAGGCTGGTTCCATGTCTTGGCTATGGTGAACAGTGCTGCAGGAAACACAGAGGTGCAGATGCCCCTCCGACACTCATTTCCTTTTCTTTGGGTATCTACACTGTAGTGGGACTGCTGGATCACACTGTAATTTCATTTGCAGTTTTCTGAGGAACCTCCATACTGTTTGCCATAGTGGGTGCCCTAGCTTACTCTTACTCTTTTTCTTTTTTCTCTTTGAGACAGAGTCTCACTGTTGCCCAGGCTGGAGTACAGTGGTGCAATCTCGGCTTCCTTACTGTAGCATCCGCCTCCCGGGTTCCAGTGGTTCTCATGCCTTGGCCTCCCGAGTAGCTGGGATTAAAGGCGCCCGCGTCTGCACTGGGCACATTTTTGTATTTTTTAGTTTCACCACATTGGCCAGGCTGGTCTTGAACTCCTAGCCTCAAGTGACCCGCTTACCTCAGCCACCCAACAGTGCTGGGATTACAGGTGTGATCCACCGCTCCCAGCTAATTTTTTGTGTTTTTAGTAGAGACGGGGTTTCACCATGTTGGCCAGGCTGGTTTCAAACTCCTGACATCAGGTGACCTGCCGCCTCGGCCTCCCAAAGTGCTGGGATGTCAGTGTGCACCCCACACCCAGCTACCTGCTCTAGTGTACACCCCCTACAGTGTGTAAGAGCTCCCTTTTCTCCATATTCTCGCCAGCACTTGTTATTTTTTGTCTTTTTGATAATACTCATCCTAACAGGTGAGATGATAGCTCACTGTGGTTTTGATTTGCATTTCTCTGATTATAAGTGATACTGAGCATTTTTTTCACATATTTTTTGGACATTTGTATGTCTTCTTTCAAGAAATGTCTGTTGTATTGGGTTTGGTGACACAAACCTGTAAGCCCAGCACTCAGAACGCTAAGGCAGGAGGACAGCTTGAGCCTAGACCAGCCTACACAGCATAGCAAAACCCTAGCTCAAAAAAAAAAAAAAAGAAAAAGAAAAAGAAATGCCTGTGTCTGTTCAGCTTTTTGACCTCCAAAAATTAAGAGACCATTTTGGAATCAGACAATCTGCCTGATTCAGAGACAATCTGTGTTTCGTTCTACTCTGCTACTTCCTATGTGACTTTGGGAAGTTCCCTTAGCTACTTTGAGCTCAACTTCCTCAACATTAGCCAGGACTAAATACCATCTGCCTCTGCTGGTTAACCCTGAGGACTCAAAGGAGAACCTCCACAATACCACTTCACAATGCCGCCTGGCGGAAGCCCCTCAATGCGGGGCTGGTAGGATCATCTGAAGACAAGTAGAACTTTCCTTTCCACTGTCCCAGGCTCACTCTGCATATGATTAGCAAGGAATAGCGAATAAAGGAAACCAAAATAATTGTTTAATTTTTAAAAAGTGGGGTGGTGCGAAAATAGGAGGGAGAGGAGGGGAAGGAAAAGCACCCGGTCACAAGTTGTAGTCCAAGGCTCATCCCGGCCTCCTCACTCAGGCAATCACCAGTCCCCACCTCCTGAGGAGGGATACTTTGTCAGCTGGCTTCACCCATATGGAAGGCACTGCCACAGGTGTTCAGAAACCAGGAGCACCTTGAAATGGGCAATGTGCTTTGGGTAGGAGACCTACAATTTCCCCAAAGAAACCACGGCACAAAAGTGACCCACATAGAAGGCACCAACGGCTGTAAATACTTGGTGGCAAAAAGTGATGTCATACCTTCTGTACAGGAGACATACACCCAAATAAAACTTGCCAAAGTAGCAGAGAAAAAAATACAGCAGACATCCAGTGCCATTCTGTTGCAGAAATATTTATATCCCAAAGCCAGGAACCTTTCTGGAACACTGTGTTTATTTCCATGTTTCATGGAAGATGTTTGCGTGCACTCACATGTGTCTCAACAAACTTCTAGGCCCTGCTCTAAACCCTGTGGCTCCTCAGCAAAACCCAAAAACAAGTATCAGTTTTCCTTCCAAATGGGAAATTTCCTGACCTAATGAAACCAGCATCAATTCCACTTATTATGAGATAGCTGATTACAAGCGAAGCCCTCTAGTCCCAGGATGACTCCCCTCCTGCAGGAGCAGGAAGGATGGGCATAGCACTGGCCTGCCAGACCACATCTCCAGGCAGTTTCAAACCATGGCTGCTCAGGTGAGCCATGATAAAAATCAAAACCAAGTATCTGAAAAGTGTACATGTCAAGAACCAGACCTCGGACCAGAATCAGCAGAAATGGATGTTGCAAGGTTTGTTCAGAGACCTCCTCTCCATGCCCCCTCTCTCAGGGACCTCCCTCCTTGCACTAGGGGCCCAGGGCCAATGGACCACTCCCTTACCTCTAGCCCAGTGCATTTTCAGGAACAGCTCCCAGACTGTACCAGACCCTGAAATGTATTCACTGAATGCACTATTTCTCCAAATGATCGTAAATCACCTGACTATAGCAACAATTGTTTTAAAAGTGTTCTCTCTCTCTTGGGAATCTTGCCATGAGTTTCAGCAAGCAGCTTTGCTTCTCTCTACTGCAATTCTATCATTTGCAAAATGGTAACAATTACTGTGTTCACCCATAGCATTGTTGTAAAAATCCTTAAAACCCACTTCATGTAGCCTGCCTGGAGCACAGACGCTGTCACATGGTAAATGCCCACTGAAGGTGAATTCTCTGTAGCTATTATTACCTAGAACTCCAGCGAACAAAAGGAGTCGATCAGGTCTCATTGTATCACCATGAAAGGATGTCCATGTAGACTGCGCAGTGGGAGTAGGGGGACTCAATGTTTATCAGGTACTATTTTGTTTTTTACAAAGTGTACATACATATTTGTAGGTACACTAGAAAAGATCTGGAAGGAAATATACCCAGTGTTAATAGTGACTACCCCAAAGACACATTCATCCAAACACACAACAGAGAAACACTCACGATCTTTCTGTCTTCCACATCATTTGAACTATTTTCAATAAGCATCTATGGCTTTTGTAAAGTTTTTGAATAGAATTTATTGCATTTTTTTTTTTCTGGAGAAACAAGCAGGAGCATGAAAAAGGTGGAAACAGAAGGTAAAATGGAATGGGACTCAATGGAATTGAGCCCAAGCCAGGCTCAGCAGGCACACAAACCATGCACCTCTCACTACAACTCAATACCAGCTCTCTCTTCTCTTGATCCAATGGCCCAAGACTTAGAGATAAAATGTTTATTGTGATCACATCAATCACACCAAGGAGCTTGGAACCACCGTTTCAAACTCCTCTGGTTCTGTGTACCTGCCCGGGGCTGTTAGCTTTCCTCCTGTGCCTTTGGCTGGCCTGTAATCCCCTAGTGGTGGAAATGCACCCTGACACTTAGCCATCATCCCCACAACACTCAGCACCGCATAGAGGCCAGGGCAGTGATGCCCACTCGGACTGTGATTCTACTTATAAAGCAAAGGACCAGGGGCCAGATGTGACTTGTCTTTGTTAACTCACCAGCTGTTGCTTGAACCAGAACAAAGCCAGGTCTCCTGATGCCCAGAAAAGAGCTAGTGTCTGTCCCACTAGAAACGTGGTGAAATAGTTTTGCTTGCTGTGAAAAGATGTAGTATTGGAGAAGATGGGTGCAACTTCTCATGGAGGCACTCAGCCCACATCACCAGGAAACAGGGCTGCCGGATGAGACACTTGGCCCAGGTCACCAGGAAACAGGGCTGTCGGATGAGACACTCGGCCCAGATCACCAGGAAACAGGGCTGCTGGATAAGACACTCGGCCCAGGTCACAAGGAAACTGGTCTGCCGGATGAGACACTCGGCCCAGATGACCAGGAAACAGGGCTGCCAGATGAGACACTAAGCCCGTCTACCGGAAGGAAATCTGGCTGGGCAGTGGAGGGAAATTCACACAGCCCAACGGCAGCAACAGCATGAAAAAAACAAAAAATACCTGACTGGAAAGCCGTAGCCTGGCTAGCAAATTCGAAACAGAGCCACAATCCTAGCAGCACACATCACTGCAACACAGAGCTTCAGTCAGTGTGCGCACACTTTAAATAGAAATGTAGAATGTCCATGTTTTTGGAACAATAGGGCTATTTGTGTGTGTGTGATGTCAAAGAAAACAGCTGAGAAGAAACTGTTGGCAAGGAAATAGAACTAGGCGCCCTTACACATTGACAGTGAGATAACGGTATGGCCCTAATGGAAGGGAATCGAGCAACACCCATCAACATTTAAAATGTGCAGAACGCTGGATCCCACAATTCCATTTCTAGCAATGCATCCTATGAACATATTCATGCAAATGTGCAAGAATTACGTACAACTCAGCACTGATTAATCCAAATGGTTGGGAACAACCTAAATACTTACCAGTGAGGAACTGGTGAAGAACAGTGTTTATCTTATGCCAACATCTGTATTTTTAAAAAGAAGATACATAGGCTGGGAGCAGTCGCTCACACGTGTAATGCCAGCACTTTGAGAGGCTGAGGCAGGTGGATCACGAGGCCAAGATATCCACACCATCCTGGCCAACATGGTGAAACCCTGTCTCTACGAAAAATACAAAAATTATCTGGGCGAGGTGGCGCACGCCTGTAGTCCCAGCTACTCAGGAAGTTGAGGCAGGAGAATCGCTTGAACCCGGGAGGCGGAGGTTGCAGTGAGCTGAGATCATGCCAGCCTGGTGACAGAGCAAGACTCCATCTTGGAAAAACAAACAAACAAACAAACAAACAAACAAACAAAACTGACAGCAGTGGTCACAGGGCAGTGACTGGAGTAGGACGGCCTTTCACTCTCCAGGACCTTTTGAATGTCGCTCATATTACATATTCAAAATATATGACTACAGCAAATATTTTCAAAGCAACTATGAAAAACTGGGGAAATAATAATATCTAACACACAGGACTGCTGCATAATTAAAGGATGAAAAACATTAAGCACTATCAGCATTCAAAGGAAAACGATTAAGTCTAGCTTGGATGTCAGAGCGGGGATCGTGTAAAGGAAGTGAGTATTTCAAGTCTTGAAGGATAGAGAAGATTTAAAGAGACAGAAGTGTGGAGATGATGTCCCAGATGGTGATAAGAACATAGGCGAAGACGATGAAGAGATGAGAAGGTATAAATTCTAAGTGCAGCTCTCAGGCTGGGCTTCAGAACAGGGCGTAGGCAACAAGCTGGAGTGCAAGGCTGATGGCGGGAATGGAAACACTGAAACCCAAACTTGCATATCACGCCCGGATCATGAGCCTTGAATGCCAAACCAGGGAACCCGTCCTTGATCTTAACAACGAAAAATCCGGCCGGGCGCGGTGGCTCAAGCCTGTAATCCCAGCACTTTGGGAGGCCGAGACGGGCGGATCACGAGGTCAGGAGATCGAGACCATCCTGGCTAATATGGTGAAACCCCGTCTCTACTAAAAAATACAAAAAACTAGCCGGGCGACGAGGCGGGCGCCTGTAGTCCCAGCTACTCGGGAGGCTGAGACAGGAGAATGGCGTGAACCCGGGAGGCGGAGCTTGCAGTGAGCTGAGAGCCGGCCACTGCACTCCAGCCTGGGCGGCAGAGCAAGACTCCGTCTCAAAAAAAAAAAAAAAAACAACGAAAAATCACTGGGCTGGGTGTGGTGCCTCATGCCTGTAATCCAGTGCTTTGAGAGGCTGAGGTGAGAGGACTGCTTGAGGCCAGGAGTTTGAAACCACCCTGGACAACACAGGAAGACTCTGTCCTTACAAAATTTTAAAAATTAGCTAGGCAGGATAGCACACCTGTAGTCCCAGCTACTCAGGAGGCTGAGGTGGGAGGATCACTTGAGCCCAGGAATTTAGGGTTACAGTGAGCTGTGACGGCACGCCTGCATTCCAGCCTGAGCAACAGAGCAAGGGCATGTCTCAAAAATCAAATAAAATGAAATAAAATCACTAAAAGTTTGTATAGCTATAAAGTATAAAATCATACCATATATGATTTAATCCAGATATATAATATAAATTAGAGGAGGAAAAGAGAAATTAGGAAGCTATTATAAGAAGACAAGTCTCGGCCGGGCACGGTGGCTCAAGCCTGTAATCCCAGCACTTTGGGAGGCCGAGATGGGCGGATCAAAAGGTCAGGAGATCGACACCATCCTGGCTAATACGGTGAAACCCCTTCTCTACTAAAGAATACAAAAAGCTAGCCGGGCGACGAGGCGGGCGCCTGTAGTCCCAGCTACTTGGGAGGCGGAGGCAGGAGAACGGCGTGAACCTGGGAGACGCAGTTTGCAGTGAGCTGAGATCCGGCCACTGCACTCCAGCCTGGGAGACAGAGCCAGACTCCGTCTCAAAAAAAAAAAAAAAAAAAAAAAAAAGAAGACAAGACTCAACTAAGACGTGAGCAAAGGCCCTGGGTTCACAGAGCTATCTTTATATAAAGGAATGAACTACCACATTTATTTTCATGGCATCACCAACTTAAACACAGGCTACAGTATTCTGGAACCATCTCTGTATCAGTCAAACCAGATGGCCATAATACCATAGGCAAATACCATAATAAACACCATAGGCTGTGTGGTTTAAACATTAGTTTATTTCTCACAGCTCTGGAGGCTGGAAGTCCAAGATCAAGCTGTCAGCCAACTGAGTTCCGGGACAGGGACCTCTTCCTGGCTTGCAGACAGCCACCTTTCTCTTGTTTCCTCACACCAGGGCAGTGGGAGCTCTCTGCTTTCTTTTTTTTTTTTTTTTTTTTTTTGAGACAGAGTCTCACTCTGTCAGCAGGCTGGAGTACAGTGGCACAATCTCAGCTCACTGCAACCTGCTACTCTCTGGTTCAAGCAACTCTCCTGCCTCAGCCTCCCGAGTAGCTGGGATTACAGGCACGTGCCACCACACGTAACTAATTTTCGTATTTTTAGTAGAAACAGGGTTTCAGGATGGTCTCAATCTCCTGACCTCATGATCTGCCCACTCGGCCTCCCAAAGTGCTGGGATTACAGGTGTGAGCCACCACACCCGGCCTGGTTTCTCTTCTTCTAAGGGCACTAATCCTGTCAGACCAGGGCCCACGCTCATGACCTCATCTAACTCTAATCACCTCCCAAAGGTCCTATCCCCCACTACCATCACACTGGCACTTAGGGCTCCAGTACAAGAATCTGGGGGAGACATAAACATTCAGTTTATAACAATGTCTTTTCAACCCTGTTGAAAAAGCAACCAAATGAGTAGGCAACAAAGTACCTTCTATGTAAACAAGTCAGGACTTTTCATATTCCTGCTAACACATTAAAGTCCACTTAAAATGTCTGATAACAAGAGTCAGAAGCAGAGAAAAATGAAATTAGTTACTCTGTATTTTAGGCCCACATTGAGTTGTCTTCCAATGACATTGTGGCACAAAGAACACTGCTTTCTATTCCTCCTTTGGCCACCAAAGAAGCTGGAACAGTTCCCTGTATTTCCATTTATCTTGAAAGTCACTGGGCTGACCTGGCAGACCTCCAAGGTCCCTTCCATTCACGAATTCCACAAATAACTTCCTACTAAGACAGGCTACACAAATAAACTACACTGATGAAGGAGAAAGCTAACACTAGCAAACAATGAGATGCACACAAGACAAGACGTATAGAGAAGTGGATCAACCACAAACTGGCGGAAGTGCCTCTTCCCCAGCACCAAATGAGTTCACCAAACCAGAAGCTCTCCAAACCCAATATTTACAGGGATTTATGGAGTTTTCATAACAGACATGATTAAGTCATTGGCCACCCGTGACTAGCTCAATCTCCGGCCTGTCTCGTCTCCCCTCCCAGAGGTAGGGGTGAGGCTGATACATCCAACTCTTGAATCATGACTCGTCTTTCTGGCAACCAGCCCTGATTCTGGACCTGTCCAGGGGCCCAAAGCCACCTGTCATCTCATTATCATACAAAAGACACTCCTATCACCCCAGAGATTCCAAAAGTCTTAGAAGCTCTTGTGTCAGGTATGGAAACCTAAGACCAAATATTACAACCAATGATGTTCCTATCGCTCAGGAAGCTACAATGGTTTTAGAAGCTCCGGGCCAAGGCCGGGCGCAGTGGCTCAAGCCTGTAATCCCAGCACTTGGGGAGGCCGAGACGGGCGGATCACGAGGTCAGGAGATCGAGGCCATCCTGGCTAACACGGTGAAACCCTGTCTCTACTAAAAAATACAAAAAACTAGCCGGGCGAGGTGGCGGGCGCCTGTAGTCCCAGCTACTCGGGAGGCTGAGGCAGGAGAATGGCGTAAACCCGGGAGGCGGAGCTTGCAGTGAGCTGAGATCTGGCCACTGCACTCCAGCCTGGGCGGCAGAGCGAGATTCCGTCTCAAAAAAAAAAAAAAAAAAAAAGAAGCTCCGGGCCAAAAACCAGGAAGAATACTAAATAGATACACTATTGTACTATGTATCCCACTATCATGATAATTTTTTTTTGAGACAGAGTCTACCTCTGTTGCCCAGTTTGGAGTGCAGTGGTGCGGTCTCAGCTCATGGTGCGATCTCAGCTCACTGCAACCTCCACCTCCCAGGTTCAAGCAATTCCTGTGCCTCACCCTCCTGAGTAGCTGGGACTACAGGTGTGCGACACTACAACTGACTAATTTTGGCATTTTTTAGTAGAGACAGAGTTTTACTGTGTTGACCAGGCTGGTCTTCAACTCCTGGCTTCAAGTGATCTGCCCGCCTCGGCCTCCCAAAAATCGGAGATAAGTCACGAGCCACCATGCCTGGCCTCACTATCACAATAATTATACGGAGAGGATGGGGTAGAAAAACGTGGACAACAGGAGGAGCGGGAAGGGTAAGCAACCTGAATCCTTGTCTTCCACAGTAGGACATCTCCCTGTCTTTCACACAATCTAGAAGAACGAGCTAAAACATAAACACAGTAACCTCCAAGGAGCAGGGATCAGAGTAGAGAAGGGTAAGGTAGGGGATTGCTGGATTTTGTCCTAAGACTTGTTAATTTCTGACTCTTAGAGCTGTACGCCTGTACCACTTTGCTAAAAATGAGTATTTACCTGTAATCCCAGCACTTTGGGAAGCCAAGGTGGGCAGATCACGAGGTCAGGAGATCAAGACCATCCTGGCTAACACGATGAAACCCCATCTCTACTAAAAATACAAAATACTAGCCAGGCGTGGTGGCGGGCACCTGTAGTCCCAGCTACTTAGGAGGCTGAGACAGGAGAATGGTATGAACACAGGAGGCAGAGCTTGGAGTGAGCTGAGACCATGCCACTGCACTCCAGCCTGGGTGACAGAGCGAGACTCTGTCTCAAAAAAAAAAAAAAAAAAGTATTTAATTTTTAATCAAAATCTGATACTTGACCAACAACAATAGTATACTAAGTGATATGGTTTTTTGTTTTTGTTTGAGAGAGGGTCTTCCTCTGTTGCCCAGGCTGGAGTGCTGTGGTGCAATTCTTACTACAGCCTCAAATTATTGGGATCAGGTGATCAACCTCCCGAGTAGCTAGAATCACAGGGGTGCACCGCCACGTCCAGCTTTTTTTTTTTTTTTTTTTTTTTGGTATAGTTGGAGGTCTCGCTATGCTGCTGGTCTTAAACTCCTGACCTCAGTGGATCCTACTGCCTCAGCCTCCCTAAGTGCTGGGATTACAGGTGTGAGCCACCACACCAGGCCCAAGTGGCGTATTCTAAAATTTTTTGGAATCCAATCACTTTGAAAATGTATGGAGAGCTATAAATCGTCTCCCCATAAACACATGGATGCATATACACAAAATTGTTGCACAGGATTTTGGGGACGTCATAAATTTCTGAGAGCTGGGTTAAGAACTTTAGGATTATAGATTCTGATTTCTTCATTTTTCCTTTCTTTTTTTTTTTGAGACAGAGTCTCGCTTTGTCATCCAGGTTGGAGTGCACTGTGTGATCTCGGCTCACTGCAAGCTCTGCCTCCCGGGTTCACGCCATTCTCCTGCCTCAGCCTCCCGAGTAGCTGGGACTACAGGCGCCTGCCACGATGCCCGGCTGATTTTTTGTATTTTTAGTAGAGGCAGGGTTTCACTATAGCCAGGTTGGTCTCAATAGCCTGACTTCATGATCTGCCCTCCTCGGCCTCCCAAAGTCTGGGATTACAGGTGTGAGCGACCGCGCCCGGCCCTAGATTCTGGTTTATTAAAGGAAATGTATTTCAAGTCAGAGCTTGTCATTTATTGCACAGGAAAATAAAAACTTCATTTAAAAAATCAAAAACACCCACATGATAAAATGAGATCCTGCTTGGTTTTAAACTACTTGGTGACCACCATCAGTTATTTTCTTGACCACAGGATGCACCTAATTCCTAACTATGAAAAAAGGTACAAACATTGTTTATTGGGCTTTTGGCTTCAGCCTTGAAACAATCGGATTCTCTCAAACGCAGGAATGTGAATCGCTGTTGGGTTGATGCAGCTGTTTCCATTCTAGAAATGGACCTGGAATCATGTCCTTTTCACCCATGGAGAGTCCTTTGTGTAAAACTTGAAAAGGCGGCCGGGCGCGGTGGCTCAAGCCTGTAATCCCAGCACTTTGGGAGGCCGAGACGGGCGGATCACGAGGTCAGGAGATCGAGACCATCCTGGCTAACACTGTGAAACCCCGTCTCTACTAAAAAATAGAAAAAAATAGCCGGGCGAGGTGGCGGGCGCCTGTAGTCCCAGCTACTCGGAGGTTGAGGCAGGAGAATGGCGGTAAACCGGGAGGCGGAGCTTGCAGTGAGCTGAGATCCGGCCACTGCACTCCAGGCCGGGCGACAGAGCGAGACTCCGTCTCAAAAAAAAAAAAAAAAAAAAAAAAAAAAAAAAAAAAAAAAAAAACTTGAAAAGGCAAGGTCCCAAATTCCCCATATGGGTGTTTCTTCCAGTAGAGGAATTACTCTAATGACTTCTTAGCAAAACTTACATCATCAGGGCAGGCCATCAAAATACTCCAAAACACAAAGTTTAGCTCCATTTCTGACGGACCTGTCTCCACTGCTATCAGTCTCACCAACAGCCTCACATCAAGTCAGAGGAATGGTTTTTTCATTTAAGAAGGTTCTTCATGGCTGGGTGCAATGGCTCATGCCTGTAATCCTATCACTTTGGGAGGCCAAAGTGGGTGGAGCACGAGGTCAGGAGTTTGTGACCAGTCTGGTCAACATACTGAAACCCCGTCTGTACTAAAAATACAAAAATTAGCCGGGCTTGGTGGCACGTGCCTGTAGTCCCAGCTACTCAGGAGGCTGAGGCAGGAGAACTGCTTGAACCCAGGAGGTGGAAGTTGTGGTGAGCCAAGATCGCACCACTGCTCTCCAGCCGGGCAACAGAATGAGACTCCATCTCAAAAAAAAAAAAAAGAAGGATCTTCATGTTCCTGCCAATTTGCAAAAAAAAAAAAAAAAAAAAAAAAAAAAAATGGTATCTGTTAACCAGGGGCAATGAAAAGCACCTCCCAGGCTGCTGTAGTAAGTGGATCGGTAACTGTGGTGGGAGATTCCAACCCCCGAGACCTGTGACTATGTCACGCAGTAAAAGGGCTTTGCCGCAGGCCTTAGGAGAAGGATCCTGGGCTATCCAGGGAGGTCCAATCTAATCCCATGAGCCTCTAAAAGCATACAACTGTCCAGGCGAGGTGGCTCACGCCTGTAATCTCCGCACTTTGAGAGGCTAAGGCAGGCGGATCACGAGATCAAGAGATGGAGACTACCCTGGTTAAAATGGTGAAACCCCATCTCTACTAAAAGTACAAAAATTAGTCGGGCATCATGGCGGGCACCTGTAGTCTCAGCTACTCAGGAGGCTGAAGCAGGAGAATCACTTGAACCCGGGAGGTAGAGGTTGCAGCGAGCTGAGATCACGCCACTGCACTCCAGCCTGGCCAGCAGTGCGAGACTCCATCTCAAAAAAATATTTTAAAATAGGGCATAGAACTTTCTCCGAGTGGAAGAAGAGAAATGCACACAGGGGAACTGGAGAGCCTGACCAGGTCCCTGGCCCAGCTAGTCCTGAGCTGATGGGACCACGTGCAAAGACCAGATAGAGGCCTCAGGAGCTGAGGGCAGCCCCCAACAGATGGCCAGCAAGGGAACAGACACCTCAGTCCTGCAACCACAAGGAACTAGATTTGGCAAAAGCGCTTGGAAACAATTCTCCAATGAGGAATGTAGCCCAGACCACATGGTGATTTTTGCCCAGTGACACCCACGTCAGGCTTCTGCCCTACAGAACTGTGAGATGATACAATTTCAATTGTTTTAAGCCACGAAATATGTGGAAATGTGGTAAAGCAGTAACAGAAATGAATACAGTGATTTACGTGGAAACCCCTAGAAGAGTGTCTGGCACGGTGTTGTCACCTGACAAGCGTTTCCCGATTTCCTTACATCGCAAGGCAGGGCTGGTCACACTCCATCCAAAAGAGATGATAGACTTGCTCTGACAAAAAAGATCCAGTGAATTACAAATGGCCCAGAACACCTACAAATTTCAGGTTTCAGGTAAGTGATTGCCTTTCCTTTCACTTAGAAACCTCCCAATGCTCATCTTACTGATAAACTCTAAGGACCAGGCAGGAGACTAAACACCAGACAAACCCAGCCCCAGATGCCCCGAGGGAGCCCATCCCAGCACTCACTCCGCTGCACTGAAACGATGTCCAGGTCAGTTTCTCCCACTAGACCAAGAACTCCAGCTCTCCATGTGTGAGTCACCAGTGCTGCCTCTGCATCTCTGCCTCTATGATGGTGCTTCTGCACTTCACAGGAAATCTGTATCAATGTTTGTCAACACTATATATGACAGTATAACTTAATATCTGCACAGAAAGTATAAGTTCTCTGAGGACCAGGGCCGGGATTATTAGCCTTTGTACTCCCACTGCCACTGTCTGGGACATCAGAGGCACTCGGTAGAAATTGGTGAAGAGAAAGGAAAGGCAGAGGAGAGACAGGAAAGCAGGACCAACACTGCAGACACAGATTCCGAGGTGGCTGGAGGAGAGGCAGGGCAGAGAAACTTCCTGGATGCTGGAATGGGGTTCACTGTGATACCTGCTGCTGAATTTCAAATGTCAAAGGTGATGCTTTGCTGACCTTGACCTCTGACTGCCCTTTAACTGTCCTTTAGCTTTCCCAACCACAAGACAGAGCACTTAGAAACTGCAATGTCAAGAAATTATGCTTCATTAAAGCGTGGGAATGTTATTTACATGGATCTTCATTACTTCATTTTTTACATGGGAATGTAAATAATTGAAGAGATTGTTAAAGACTAAATCATGCACATTTTATAACTTTGTAAGATATTAATGATAACTGAAACACAAATGTTGATGGTCCCCAAAAATGCTAAAATATAAAACAATACTGGCCAATTAAAGATAGAAAATAATCCTAATGAAGCTCCCCAACAGACACATTAAAACTTCTCTGAACATTAAACATTTGGGATTTCAAAGGAAAACCCAGATTCATTCCATTTTTTTTTTTTTTTTTTGAGACGGAGTCTCACTCTGTCGCCGGGGCTGGAGTGCAGTGGCCGGATCTCAGCTCACTGCAAGCTCCGCCTCCCGGGTTCACGCCATTCTCCTACCTCAGCCTCCCGAGTAGCTGGGACTACAGGCGTCCGCCACCTCACCCGGCTAATTTTTTGTAGTTTTTAGTAGAGACGGGGTTTCACCGTGTTAGCCAGGATGGTCTCGATCTCCTGACCTCGTGATCCGCCCATCTCGGCCTCCCAAAGTGCTGGGATTACAGGCTTGAGCCACCGCGCCCGGCCAGGTAATACAATATTTCATTTAAAATTTACAAAATTCCATTACATTCATGATTTCATTTCATCCTCAAAACAATCTCCTGAGTTAGGCAGAACAGGTATCACTAACAACTAACTCCATTTTACAGGTGAGGGAACTGAAGTTCACAAAGTACTTGGACTTCACAAAAGCTTTATTAGGGCCACATATCGAAACCAAATCCTCTGCTCAAAAGAACTAGAGTAAGGTATCTTTTACACATTATTCATACTTATATCCTGTCAACATCCAAAAATGTGTTGAGGTAGCCCCCAATAATAGACATCTATCCAATAAAAACATTAAAATGAAAAACAGGTGGCAAAAAAAAAAAAAAAACAGCAGGTGACATGGGAGACAGACAAAGGTAGATACCAAAGACTGAGACTTAGAATCTAAGAAAACTTCATCTCTGACCTTCCAGTTCCAGGGAGACAATACTAAAGGAAACAAGATGGTTTATAGATTCATACACTGACAAAAGAGAGATTGCATCAGTTCTTAACTATGAAACACTCCTGGCAGCCACAGCAAATCTCTAGGACAACATACCAATGGCATCAAAGCAAGAGTATACTTCAGTGATAGAGTGAATTAAGGTCCCTGTTTGAGACCCAGGCCAGGGCTAGAGAAAAGAACTCTGAAATGTAGAGCTCAAAAATATATCCTCTGTCGGCCAGGCACGGTGGTTCACACCTGTAATCCCCAGCACTCTGGAAGGCCGAGGCGGGCAGATCACGTAGTCAGGAGATTGAGACCATCCCGGATAGCACAGTGAAATCCTGTTTCTACTAAAAATACAAAACATTAGCCAGGCGTGGTGGCAGGCGCCTATAGTCCCAGCTGCTTGGAAGGCTGAGGTAGGAGAATGGAGTGAACCCGGGAGGCGGAGCTTGCAGTGAGGGCAGATCCTGCCACTGCGCTCCAGCCTTGTCCACAGAGCAAAACTCCGACTCCAAAGAAAAAAAAAAACAAACATATATATATACATATATATATCCTGTGTCTTCTCCATACCCAAGTGTCCCCTTCTGTGAGAGACTTCCTTACACCATTGCGGGGAAGAGAATTTTTCTCTACTATATTTGCTTGAAAGAATTAAAGGTGTAGGGCAACAATTCTTGGAAATTACGTCATTTACGATCCTCAAAAGTGAGAAAAATGAAGCCCAGAGGAGAAGACCTTCCAGGAAAATTCCAGAGCCAGAGATAGACCCAGTACATTGTTTCTGTTTTTGTTTTGAGAGGAATTCTCACTCTATGGCCCAGGCTGGAGTGTAGTGGAGCCATTTCACTCACTGCAACCTCCGCCTCCTGGGTTCCAGTTATTCTCCTGCCTCAGTCTCCTGAACTGCTGCGATTACAGGAGCCCACCACCACGCCCAACTAATTTTTCTATTTTTAGTAGAGACAGGGTTTCACCATGTTGGCCAGGTTGGTTTCGAACTTCTGACCTCAAGTGATCCGCCTGCCTAGACCTCCCAAAGTCCTCGGATTACAGGCGTGAGCCACCGCACCCAGCCGACCTGGTAAGTTTTCATCAAGTACTCTGAACTATGCAACAAACACTAGGAAGTAATAGAAAAAAAATTAATCTAAAACCCTCTGAAGAGTCAAAGAATTGCAGATTCTAAATAGCATGAATACTTGAATTCATGGTATTGAAAAAGGACCTCGCACTTACCCGCATGTACAAACTGCCTGCCCACCTCTATCACAGCATTTTTCAAGCTGTGCTACAGTTAACTATGTACTGCCCAAAGCCAATCTGTCCCTGCAGATCATAAGCTCTTAAAGACCAGGACTTCAGGAGAACAAGCAAAACTTCAGAGAGAAGGGAGCCACCGAGACAGAGTTCATAGCAATGGGTCGGCAGGAGCTGATGACTGGAGGTGGGCTGTAGCCTTGGGGTCTGGGACAGCGGAGGGAAGAGAAGGCAAAAGGCCCTGCATGACATGCTACAGGGCTAGGAGCCACAGCTGCAGTGATTAGTTCAGTTTTGTCTCGTATGCCTGTTACTTATACACCATCTCTTGTTCAGAAAGAACTTCAGGTTGAGCATTTGGACTCCTTGAGCCTTCTGCTGTTTGTCTCCGGGACGTTTAACACTCTTAAAAGGGGAAAACTGTCCAGTTTGATTATGCTTCCTGGGACATTACAGGTTTTTCAAAAGTTTGATGAAAGCATTCACTAAGGAGTGATTCCACTTTCTCTGGTGGCTGAGAAATAGGCGTCTGAGGGGCAGCATCAGGTCTTCCCATCAAGCTGAGGTTGGAGTCTCCCCACCTATGGACCTCATCCTGGCTCCCCCCTCATAAATCTGACCTCTAACTGTAACTGCCTTGGCCTCATTCCGTGGGTGTGGATGCTCCTACTTGAAATGCATTTTCAGCCCGCCAAATTCTTGGGAGAGTTTCTTCCACTCTCCAGGCGCTGAGAGCTACAAAGTTCAATCTGGCTTCCCAGATTTTTTTTTCTTCCCATTACTAACGGAAGAAATCAAGAAGCGCCAGGCAGAAGGGCCCTGCTTCCACCAATCAGAGCCCAGCCGAAGGCCACAGCAAGAAGTGCGGCGGTGGGACACGCGGTGACAACCCCTCGCCCCCCGGGACCCGCCGGCCTGGGCAGAGGTCGGTGAGGCCGCTGCGCGACAGCTCCGGGCCCGCGCCTTTCGCTTTCTCCCGCCCAGCAAGTGAGAGGATAAATCACGGGGCGGGGGCAGTGCACCCCCAGCAACCGCGCACCCTGCGCACAGACCCCCGCTACACGCGCGTCCCAGGCGGGGTCGACCCAGACGAGTCACGGGGCGGCGCACAGTCCCACTAGCAGGGCAGCCAGGACCCACGCGCGCGGGTCCACGCAGCCACCTAGATAAGTGACAAAACACTCAGGAAGCCATCATGCGGGGCCAGGAAAGAGCCCCCACCCAGAGTCACGGACTCCCTAGTCTGAGGGTCCGCGCAGTCCCCTCGGTGAGTCTGGCGAAGCAGCCTCACTGCGAGGGAGGGCGGGGAGGGCGTTGGAGTCTCCACACGCGGTGACCCGGACCCCGTTCCATGAGTGGGTCCATGCAGGGCCCACTCTGCCGCACGCGGGGACCAGCCAGGCCTCGGAGGACCGGGCAGAAGCCAGCGCCCGGGTCCATGCAGTCCCCTCCGCGGCAGACGCGCGGAGCCGGTGAGCAGTGAGGACCGGCCAGCACCCGTAGGGCGCCCGAGACCCCCGCGCTGGCCCACGGGGTATCGCAGCAGACGCGAAGCCCCCGGTGCCACCCAAGGCGGAGACAAAGCCCAGGCGCACGGACCCGGGGTGCCAACCCCGGACCCTGCGGACTCCGGCTCGGAGCCGCCACGCCCGGCGCAGAGACCCCCGCCTGGTCCGGAGACCCCGTCGCCCGTCGTCCAGTCTCACCTCGGGCCGCCGCCTCCCAACCCTAGCTCCTAGCCGCGGCGCCTGGGCCGACTAGAGCGCAGCTGATCAGCCGACAGAGACGCAGCAGCCTCAACATGGGAGCCCCTGGGCGGGGCCGCCGCCGCCTCTTCAGCCCGCGTTCCCCGAACAGGATCCGGCTCGGATCAAGGAGCTGCAGCTGGCTCTGGGCTGAGGCCGAGACACACACCGTGCAGGTGTACAGGGCCCTGCCCGCCGCCCGCCGCCCCGCCCCCAGCGGAGCCGGGCGCCTAGGGCCCGCCCCCCGGCCAATGGGGAGCGAGCTGTGCAGAGAGGGCGGGGCCTTAGGTAACAGGGAGGTTGGGCCTTAGGCCTTAGGTAACATAGCATATGGTTGTAATCCCAGCTACTCAGGAGGCTGAGGCAGGAGAATCACTTGAACCCAGGAGGCGGAGGTTGCAGTGAGCCGAGATTGTGCCACTGCACTCCAGCCTGGCGACAGAGTGAGACTCCATCTCAAAAATAAATAAATAAATAAAGCCCCTTGAATGTAAGAAATGTGGTAAAACATTTACTCTTTCCCATTCCCTCAAACATGAAAGAGCTCACGCTGCAGAGAAACCTTAAGAATGTAGGAAATGTGGTCCAGCCTTCAGATTTTCCTGTTTGTGAAAATGTGGGAGGCCTCAGACTGGAGAAAAGCCTTTTGAATTTAAATTTGTGGTAAGGCCTTCAGTTGTGTTAGTTCCTTTGAATGACATCAGCTCATTCCTGAGAAAAACCCTACGAATGTCCAGAATGTGGGAATGTTTCATTTCTCTCATACCCACTCAAGCACATATGAAAATGCACACTGTAGCTGGCTGGACCTTGTAAATACAAGAACGTACACTGGATTAAAACTCTAATAGTTTAGAAAGTGCAAGAATATTTTCAGTTTTCACGTTCACTTGAAAAGTCATGTGAAATCTCCCACTGGAAAGAAATTCTATAAGTGAAGCTTTTCTTTTTTTTTTTTTTTTTTTTGAGACGGAGTCTCCCTCTGCCGCCCAGGCTGGAGTGCTGTGGCCGGATCTCAGCTCACTGCAAGCTCCGTCTCCCAGGTTTACGCCATTCTCCTGTCTCAGCCTCCCGAGCAGCTGGGACTACAGGCGCCCGCCACCTCGCCCGGCTAATTTTTTTGTATTTTTTTTTTAGTAGAGACGGGGTTTCACCGTGTTAGCCAGGATGGTCTCGATATCCCGACCTCGTGATCCGCCCGTCTCGGCCTCCCAAAGTGCTGGGATTACAGGCTTGAGCCACCGCGCCCGGCCAAGTGAAGCTTTTCTAATTTGGAAAGCCTGATGCAAATTAATGATAGTGCAGTGCTTGGAAAAAATGTATGAAATGTTACACAAGTTACACGTAGCCTGTGTGTGGGATTTTCTTGTCACTGTTGCTCATCAGCATGCCAAAAGTCGAATCTTCAGACTCAAGTCTTGCCGGCCTTAGACATAATGGCCTTACTACATGTGGAGCTAACCCCAGGAAGTTGGAGTGGCACTCTCTGGAGGATTAGGTGGTCTCCACCAATGTGGCTTGATGGGCTCCTGAACTCTTTCCTGTAACCATGCAGAGAGTCTACACTGCCAGTGATCGTGTGCCTCAACTCTTTAGATGTAGAAACTCAAAATATTCAAAATATTCTGAAACAGTTTCCATTGAAAGGAAAGAGAAAAGAGGTCAGGTGCCGCGCTGTGGTCAAGAGAACTAGTAGATGGCTCACAAGAACACTCTGTCGCTACTGTCTGTGCCTCTGTCACAACAAATATCCTGATCCTTTAGTTTTAAGGGTACAGGGCCATTTTCTTCCCTTTCTTACTGGTAGTTCTCAAGATAACTGTATGATATGCTGGGAATGCAATATCCTGATAATCAGGTGACATTGGTCAGGACAGCCCAGGCTCTGTTAGAGTCCCTGCTCGAAACAGAATGTCCTTTAACGCTTGTGTCCAGCAAACCACATCGTGTGAGAAAACCCAAGGTGGGTTCCTTTCTGGGGTAGCTCAGTTGTAGTGCAAGTGAAGCATTTACAATCAAAACTCCATCCATCTGCTCTGGGTAGCTTTCCTGATCTTGCGGTAGCGGTTCATATTGAATCCCAGACTTCTGTTGTCTTCTGTTTGCTGTTTGTAAGTAACAAATTCACTTCATGGAATTTATGTATGAATGTGTTTGGTCTCATTGTACTCAGAAATGTTGGTAGCCATTGCACAGTGAACCCGCCTCATAATTGGTGAAAACACTTATAGCCCCCTTATGCCACAGCAAGGAGGTTAATTCAATCAAACATAAACTTCGTGTTCATAAAACCCTGTAGCACAATTATTACCATGCGGGAGGCCTTTAACAATGGTGATGCTGATTTGAAGAACTCTGAAGGAAGAAATTGACACAATGGGGTGGGTACATGGGAGTCCCTGATAACTTAAAGCAACCCTTACTCCCCTCAGCCTAAAAAATGTGGAGAGTCTGGGCGCGGTGGCTCAGGCCTGTAATCTGAGCACTTTGGGAGGCCGAGGTAGGCAGATCACAAAGTCAGGGGTTCAATACCAGTCTGACCAACATAGCGGAGCCACATTTCTACTAAAAATACAAAAATTAGCTGGGCGTGGTGGCAGGCACTTGTAATCCCAGCTACTTGGGAGGCTGAGGCAGGAGAATTGCTTGAACCTGGGAGGCGGAGGTTACAGTGAGTCAAGACCATGCCACTGCACTCCAGCCTGGGTGACAGGGCAAGACTCCATCTCAGGAAAAAAAAAAAAAAAGTGGATAAGATCTGAAACAGGTTTAAAGTTTCACCTAATTGGAAATGCAAAGTTTACAAAAATAATATTTAAAATAAAAGGTTAAGTGAGTGCTCATTGAAATTTATGCCTCCACAAAATAGGTTGTGATTAACTTCCACATTTGTTGAAAGCCACCAAAGTTGGGAAGCCTCCGTGTCTGAAATTCACATGTGGCTCAAATAAGAATCATCCCTGGGGATACCCCAAAGTTTCAATATGGTATCCCCTGTGATATTATGAGGAATGACTGTACATAAAACAGGTTGTCTTCCTTTAACTCTGAAAATCATATTATCTTGCCTAAATTCTCCATAACGCATTGCTCTGCAGTATCCTATAGTGGACATAGGTTTCCTGACCAATGAGCACTAAAATTAAATGTGTGCAATTCCCCTATGTTCTTATCAAAATGGAAATCCCCGAATTCCACCAGTTAGACTAACATGACAGAATGTCAGATTTTGGGAATACGTAAGTTTTCTGTAAGGTTATTAGGTATTGATTCCATTTTATTAATAGATATGCATATATTTAGATGACCTATTTCTCCTGTGTTTTAGTCTTAATAGATTGTGTCTTTTAATTCATCCAGTTGGTCTAAGTTACAAAGTTTGTGGCTTATGGAGATTGTAATATTCTTTATCATTTCATCATCCATGGGATCTTTAATATAAAGATCTCTTTTAATTCTTATGTTATTAGGTTGGTGCCAAAGTAATTGTGGTTTTGGATCATGAATTTTAAATTTTTATAACTAGGCTGCAACACATCTTTATTAATCAAAATAGAACTCATTACAATGGGTGGGGCGCAGTGACTCACGCCCGTAATCCCAGCACTTTGGGAGGCTGAAGCAGGCGGATCAGGAGGTCAGGAGTTTGGGAACAGCCTGACCAACATGGTGAAATCCCGTCTCTACTAAAAAGAAAAAGTAGCCGGGCGTGGGGACATGTGCCTGCAATCCCAGCTACTGGAGAGGCTGAGACAGGAGAATCTCTTGAACCCAGGAGGCAGAGGTTGCATAAAATGAAGGTCCTCTCTGTCTGCCACTAATTGCCTGTGTGATTTTTGGCAAATATTTAGTCCTCGGGCCCAATTCTGCTTCCTTATAAGGCTCCTTCCAGCTCTGAAATTTTGTAACTCTGGTTTCTACTCAAAGCTTCACTTTCCAACTCCCCACACTGGCTGTTCTAAAACGTTTGTTTTGCTTCCTGATTTTACTTTGCATGGCTTTTTTTTCTCCTCCACTTCCCACTACTATCCCATAGTCTTTTGGATTTAAGTTCTTCTAGAAAAGTTCCTCCTTTCTCAGTAATTATTTTTCAGCTTCCGTTGTCTCTGAAAAAAAATATTACAAATAGTCAATTTTATCTTGGAAAGAAGATCCAGAATGTGTTGGCTTCCTGTTTTGTTGGTGAAATGTCTAGAGCTTGGAGATTGGACTTGGGTCAGGATTCCCCACTAAACCTTCCATGAGATAGCTTCAGAGCTGCTGGGCGGGCCACTATTTCTCTCTCTCTGCTCTGTTTTATTAAACTCAATTAATTTTAAAAATGCAGGATAGGCCAGATGTGGTGGCTCCAGCCTGTAATCCCAGTACTTCGGGAGGCCACGGCGGGTGGATCACGAGCTCAGGAGACTGAGAATAGCCTGACCAACAAGGCAAAACTCCGTCTCTACTAAAAATACAAAATTTAGCGGGATGTGGTGGTGCGCAACTATAGTCCCAGCCACTTAGGAGTCTGAGGCAGGAGAATCGATGGAACCTGGAGGCGGAGGTTGCAGTGAGCTGAGATCCCGCAAGCGCTCTTCAGCCTGGGTGACAGAGTTTGACTCTGTCTCTCTCTTTTTCTCTCTATCTCTATATATAAAAGAAAATATAAATATATATATTCAGGATAAGGGCATATCTAATTCATCTTCTTTTATGGCCCAGTATGAACGTTTACATGGAAGCCGGAAATGAAACTTCCCGTTTTTCATCAGCTTGTAGTCCCAAGCTGATGATGACCACAGCAGCCACCATGCCACGCCACCCGGGGACTGGGGGCCCCCGATCGCCGGGTGGTGAGACACCACTCCCGATCCGGGCCCAGAGCACCTGCCACGCCACGCCCCTCGGCGACTGGGGGACGCCACGTCACGCCCCCAGCCGTCGCCACGCCACGTCCATTAGGCCGGGGAGCGAGGCGTGGCGTCTGCTAGGGGACCGGATGGGGGGCGTGGGTCCCACACCCACCGGCGATCGGGGGCCCCCAACCGTCGGGGTGCGTGGCGTGATGGCTGCTGGGGGCCCGGGATCGCTGGGGGTGGGCCTCCCTCCCCACGGCGATCGGGGGCACCTGTCCCCCGGGGGGCGTGGCGCGGCGGCTGCTGGGGCCCTGGATCGGGGGGCGTGGGTCCCCAACCCCTCGGCTACCAGGGGCCGCCCGCCGCCGGGGGCGGGGCGTGGAGGCGGCTGGGGGGCCCGGATCGCGGCGGGGTGGGTCTCCCAGCCCCCGGCGATGGGGGGCCGCCAGCCGCCGGGGGCCGGGGCGTGGCGGCGGCTGGGGACTCCGGGTACCTGTACACTGCCTGTGGTATTAGGAGTAATAATATGGTTACTACACATCAATGATCCATTTTAATAATTATCAATGGTACTAATAATAGGATACCATTGTTAATTTTGGAGATTTTAATTACATGATTATGCACGCTTACTATTAATTATTAATATTAATGTCACTGAACAATATTGTTAGTCCCTAATACTAATCATTATTTTCTTACCAGCATCACTTTGTATTGATTTAAGTAACATCCATGGCGGATATCATTATTTGATTATTAATGGTGATATTAATATTAATTACCATTCAAATCGTTAACATTTTAATCCACTTTTTATCAATTACTCCCAATACGGCAGGGGGTGAACATCCACCCTGTGATATTCTTCCTCATATTCCAAGGCTGAGAGGTTGATATGACTCCCAGTATCGCAGACACTGTACACCCCCGTGTGATACTCTTCCTGATATCCGGAAGGGGAGAAGATGGTATTAATCCCCATATCACAGGAGGTGAACACCCACTCTGTGATATCTTTCCTAGTATGCAGGGGGAGGGGGGATAATATTATTCCAATATTGCAGAAGATGTACACGCTCCCCCCGTGATATTGTCCTTAATATTCCAAGGCACAGAAGACGATGTTACTCCCAATATCGCAGAAAGTGTACACCCCCCAGTGATGTTGTTCCCATGATCCAGGAGGGAAGAGGATGATATGACTTTCAACCCCTGCCCCCTGCAATGCTCTCACCCTGCAACACCGACACCCAGCTCAACCTGACATAAGACCAGAGGTGCTGGCTGGGGGTGTTCATTGCTTCTCTTTTCTCTCTTGCCAGACTCAGTAGAGGAAGCTGAGACCGCTTCTGGCTTTGGGAGAGGCCAGGGAGCCTGTGCGTTTGGAGCCTGCTTGCATGAGAGAAGCATGTGTGGGAACACCAGGACCTGGCTTTGAACCCCATTCCTCCAACATGATGCCAAGTGTGGCAGATATGACGATAGGCTTTGCGTGCTGGAGGGGGCAGCTCCTGGAGATCATCAATCAGCTCTACCTGTCCCTGGGCACTGAGTGGTCAGGGCTGGCTTTGCAGTGGTGGGGCTGCGGAGGGTGGCAAGGGGGCTGGGGGGGCCAGGGCAAGGAGGGGGGTACAGGGAAGCTGGCCCAGGGCTGCTGCTGGCTTGTGAGTCCCGCCTTGAGCCTCGCTTGTTGGGTCAAAGGTCATCTCAACCCCAGCGGAGGCAGTACGTGCACTCTGGGCTGTTCTTCCTACTCTGGTGGCTTTTGTCATCTGACCTCTGCCTGCCCCGAGTCTTCACTGCTAGCCTTCATCTGTCCCCTTAAATGTGACCACAGCAGCCACCTGTGGCTTCTCTCCCACAGAAGACAGAGCCAATTGTGTCACCTGCTTCCCTGGGGCAGGGTTTCAAGGTCTCACATCCTACATGTGGCCCACTCGGCTTCCCCCGAGCATCCTGACCTGGTGAGGGTAACCATGGCCCTGGCCACCCCACCCACAGGGCCTGGTGACATTGCTGCAGTCACAGCCCCTCGAGTGTCGGACTTACTGAGAGAGCAGGGAAGGAGCCGGATTCCATGGGGACCCGGGAGACTGGCTCCAGTCTTGGCCTCAGGTTCACAGAAGGGAAATGGGCCAGTGTGCTGGAGCCACGCTCCTCAAAGTGTAGTACCTAGATGAGCAGAGCAGCATCCATCTCACCTAGGAGATGGTGGCAAGTGGGAGTTCTAGGGCCTGCCCCAGGCCTGTGGAGCCGGAAGCTCTGGGGGCAGGGCCAGCAAGCTATACAGACAGGCCTCCGAGTGACTGTGATGCCTGCACACCTTGAGAACCATCGACCTAGATAGCCTCTGAACACTAACGGCTCCTGGTGCGTCTGGAAAAGACACAGACCATGTCTGGGAGGCAGGGGAGATGGACTGGCACACTCCTCCTGCCACAGGGCAGCATGATGCTCGATTCCCTCAGAAGGAATCCTTCATCTCTTCCATGCCGTGTGTGTTCACCCTGGCCCTCCCAGAAGCCTGGGAAGGGCAGAACACTGCACACACAAGAGGGCCGTTCCCAGTCTCCACATTCCAGATTCATCTGTCACCAGACCCACGGGAGGAGGCAGACTGGCTCCAGGAGGATGAGAGCACTTGTTCTGACACCTGTGTCTGATTCCAGGACCTACAGATCCACTCTGGACTACACCAACCAAAGTCTGGGGATTCTCACTCACCTCCAGAAGAAAGAGGAGGCGCATGCCTGGCTGCAAGCAGGGAAGATGTACTACATCCTGCGGCAGAGCGAGCTGGTGGACCCGTACATCCAGGTGAGTGGCAAGGGAGGCAGGAGGGCCTCTGTGCTGTTCACTCTCTGTCCATCCATCCATCCGTTCATCCTTCCAACATCTATTTACCTGTTCATCCTTCCATCCATCCATCCATGCATCATTCATCCATTGTTTTATCATCCATCTATTCACCAGTCTATCCATCCATTCACCTGTCCATCCACCCATCCATTCATCCTTCCATCCATCCATTATCCATTAATCCATCCATCCATTCTTCCATCATCTTCACATACACCTGTGGGTCCTTCCATCCATCCATCTTTCCATCATCCATCCATTGACCTGTTCGTCTTTCCACCCACCCATCCATCCATCCCTCCGTCCATCATCCATCCATCCTTTTATCTTCCATCCATTCACCTGTTCATCCATCCATCCATGCATCTTTCCATCATCTATCCAACTTTATCTTTCTATCCATCCATCATCCATCCATCCTTCATCTGTTCATCTCTTCATCCATCCATTCACCTGTTTGTCCATCCATCCATCCATCCTTCCAACCATCTTTCCATTATCCATCCATTCAGCTGTTCATCCTTCTATCCATCCATCTTCCATCCATTCATTCATCATCCCTTTTATCATCCATCCATTCACTCATCCATCCATTCACCTGTTCATCCATCCTTCCATCATCCATCCATTCAACTGTTCATTCTTCCTTCCATCCTTCCATCATCCATCCATTCAACTGTTCATTCCTCCATCCGTCCATCATCCATCCATCCATCATTCATCCACTCGCCTGCTCATCCTTCCATTCATCCATCATCCATCCATCCATTCACCTGTTCATCTTTCCATTCATCCATCCATCCATCCGTCCATTCATCATCCACCCATTCAGCCACCATCCATCCACCTGTTCGTCTGTCCATCCACTCATCCATCATCTATCCATTCACCTGTTCATCCTTCCATCCATCCATCATCCATCCACCCATCTATTCATACATCAATCCAACATCCATCCATCCTTCTATCATCCATCCTTTCACCCATCCATCCACTCACCTATTCTTCCACCCATGCATCATTCATCCATCCACCCACCAATCTATTAATCTATCCCTCCGTTCATCTGTCCATTTGTTTATCCATACATTCATCTATCCACCATCTATCCATCCATATGTACATACATCATCTGCCCTCCACCCATCCATACATTATCTACTCACCCATACATACATACACACATCATTCCAACCATACACCCACCCATCCATCCACCCATCCATCCATCCACCCATCCATCTGTCCATACATCCATCCAAGCATTCATCTATCCACACACCCATCCATCCATCCATGTGTCTATACATCTGCTCATCCATTCATCCATCCATCCACTCATTCCTAAGCCACTGCTGAACACCTGTTGTGTGCCTGTTCCCTCCCTCCAACTGGTTCCCTCACATCCTCCCCCAGTGGCCAGCATCTTCTTCCTGAGGGCAGAGGTGTGGCCCCTCACAGTGCCTAGCACCTGCTGGTATACAGCACATGCTCAAAGAATGGGACCACTCAGTTAACACACAGAAGAACTTGCTCCAAGAGACACGTGGTACATCTCCTTACAAAATGAACCTATCATAGCGGCTGTTTTCAGAGGCTTTCCCAGTGTGATCTGGAACAAATTGTGAAGCCCACGAGCGTGGTGAAGCTTTCATTATTGAGCACCTGCTGTATACCTCCTTGAGCTGAGAAGGATCAAGAGCTCATGGCCAAGAGGGGACCAGGCCCACCCACAAACACTGTTGATGTGTGGCCCTGAGCTGCGGCAGGGATGTGGCAACGCAGAAAGGAACCAGGGGATGGGTTCCCAGCAATCTGGGGGCCACGGAGACTGTTTGAGTGCAGGGGGGGTGGGCTAGGGCTAGCCCTGGTGGTAGGATTCACAGGTGTCGGGCTCCTGGGCTGCAGCTGCTCAATCACCTCCTGGCACTCGGGTGCATCAGTTCATTGTCCTCATGCCAGTGGTGGGGCAGCCCTAATGCACAGGTCTGAAAAATGCTCAGGTGTACCTGCAGTGTGTGAGAGGAAGGAGGCTGGCGAAGGTGGGTGTGGCCACCTCACCAGGTGTGGGTCTTGAGGGAACTTCTGCCTCCTTTCAGGTGGCACAGAATGTGGTCCTGTACACAGGTGACCCCAACCTGGGGTGGAGCTGTTTGAGGCAGCTGGAGACATCTTCTTCAATGGGGCCTGGGAGCGGGAGAAAGCCGTGTCCTTCTACCAGGTGAGCTGGCCTGTGGGCTGATGTGGGTGGGCCTCAGGGGGGGCAGCTGGAGGGCTGAGGCACAGGTGTGACAGGGCAGAGGCCTCCCACCTGGAGGCAGGGCCACCCATGCACATGCTTAGTTTCCCCGTGGTCTCACCGGGAATGATATTGACCGTGCCCCTGCCCAGGACAAACGCTCGGGTCTGGACATGACAGTGGCTCTACCCTTTGCACCTGATGATCTCAAGCAACCATGAGTGGAAAGTCCTGTCCCCATCTTCCAGATGAGGAAGCTGAGGCTCAGAGAGTCACAGAGACATGTAAAAGGACACACAGCATGTCAGTGGGAGACCCAGGGCCAGGGCCCAGATCTGCATGCACCCTGAAACGGGGACGGCTTCTCCCTTCCTCTGAGCTCAAGGTGTGGCTCAGTTCTGGGCACAGACAAATGTGATATTTTTAGAGCAGAGAGGAGTGCTGGCTCCCCCCAGTCAGACCCCCGGGGCACAGGTGGGAGAGGCTGGTCTGAGGCTGCCAGGTGTAGCTGGATGGGCCTCAGATGACTCTTCAGCCCCCAACTTGGGTGTCTGAACCGTGTGTTATCCCAGAGCACAGAGCTCTGTGGAGGTGCACGGGTAACTGGGGCGTGGGAAGCTCCAAGCACATGTTTGAGCTCTGAGAGGGCGCTGGGCAAGGTGGGTGCTGCGGGAAGCCTGACCCCACCTGCCTGTATGGTAGGACCGGGTCCTGCCCCTGGCAGTGACTATGGGCAACGGCAAGGTGAGCCGCAGCTGTGCAACAAGCCGGTGGCACTGCTGGCCATGCTGGAGGAGCCCCAGGAGGGCTTGGAATTTGCCCACATGGCCCTAGCACTCAGCATCACTCTGGGTAAGTCCCCTGAGCGCCCGCCCTGCCAGGACCCACACTTTGCCAGAGCCGAGCCTCCATGTCTGTAGGGCAGGAGCTGAAACAGCTGCTGGATTTTCCTGGTCTCCTATCCAGGCAGGCAGATCTTCCCAGCTGGCTTTCCTGTCTGGCCGTGGGGCACAGCCCGAGGTCTCTCACATAGCGCAGAGCTCCCTCCCTGGCTGAGCTCTGCTTCCTCTGTCTCTTCCCGCTGCTGATCACAAGGGCCGCCCAGTGTGCCCTCTGCCTTCCAGACATGCCAGGCATCTCGGTCCCTGTATGTGCCAGGCCGAGTGGCACATTCCCTTTGTCTTGTGCCCTTTCCACCCTCATCAACCACACAACATTCTGGCTGATGAAATCCCAGTTCCCCTTCCAGTAGCCTGCCCCTTAAGGCCGGACATCCCCTGGTGCTGTGCCAGGTCGTCTGTCCTCCTCCAGAGACAGGGAACCCTGGGCGGGCCGCATGCCCCAGCGCCTTGTGCCCTGGGGCCAGTACAGAGTAGGTGTGCAGCTGTGTGGGAATGCATCGAATGCAGGCTCCACGGTACCCGCCCTGCAAAGGGGAGGACATCGGAGACAGCCTAGCTGCGTTTGCGCAACTGTGGGGGGACATGGACCTCAGGCACGCAGTGACTCCCCAAGGTAAGAGGCTCTGATCGTGACACACCCAGGAGGAGTCGGATGTCACGTCTGTGGGTTGCATGGAGCCGGGGTGCCCGGGAGCACCTGGACTGCATGGCTTTTACCATTGAGTAAAGGCAGGTGGCTATGTGTAGGAACAGAGCTGGGCCATCCAAGCCCGACTTTGCCAAAGCCTCACAGTAGACAGGGGCAGGCCTTATTAGTTCTGCTTTACAGATGGGAAAGTGAGTCTGGGAACCTGGAAGGGACTGGCCAGAGCTGCCCAGGTGACCGCAGGTGCCTGGAGGCAAGCCAGGTGCTGCCCCGGGTCTGCATACCTGCTCCTGAGGGGCCTGTGCCCTGACTGCCCCAGGGAGCCACGTCCTCACACCTGCCCCTTTGGCCTACACCCCAGGGGACCGGCTGAATGAGCGCGTGGCCTACTACCGGCTGGCCGCCCTGCACCGCCGGCTGGGCCATGGCAAGCTGGCGGAGCACTTCTACCTCAAGGCCCTGTAGCTCTGCAACTCGCCGCTGGAGTTCGACGAGGAGACCCTCTACTACGTGAAGGTGTACCGGGTGCTCGGTGACATCTTCTACGACCTGAAGGTCGGTGGGGAGAGGCAGGGCTCTGGGTGTTCCCGGCCCCCTTGGAGTGGATCTCCAGAGACCC
>NW_022680778.1:0-74887 GCF_009764315.1 Trachypithecus francoisi
TGGCTCTGTTGTGTACCTTGTCTATTTCTATTTACTATTAATATTTTAATTTACATTCCTCCTTTGAAGGTCTATCCATCCTTTCCAATATTACTTCCACTGCTCTATATCAAGCTCTCATCACCTATCTCAGAGATCACTACAGCAACCCCCTTGCCCAACTCTTCACTTTTCTGTACTTAGAACTAAGTGGTTGCATACATATCGCTGTAATAACACTACAAATCTCACAGGAAAATCTTCAGAATCTTCAATGACAGTTTAGTTGACAGCAGAGCTCGAAGTTGGGCAAACTTCCTAAGTGTCATGTATAATTACAAATTAATCTTAAGTTGGCTGTAGATGGGATGCCCTACAGAGAAATTTTTAAATTAAAATAATTTATAAGCCATAAATCACAGTCATTTGGTAATATGTTTCTATGGTAAAAAGTAACTGTGTCAGAAGCTAAATATCATTATTTCTTGCTATACACACAAATACATACATATGTGCATACATGTATACATATTTGTGACATCTTTTCCCTAAAACTGTTTTTCTTTATTATTTTCATGGTGTGTCACTGCATAACTGATTAATAATGAATCTGAGTGTCATTATATCATGAAAGATGTTATTAGCTGAAACTAATAGAAATCCTCAACAAAACTGGTTTAGACAATAAACAATTCTTCTCATCCATGATATGAATGCCTATATCAAAACATTGTATGTACCCCATAAATATATACACCTACCATGAACCCACAAAGATCAAAAATTGTTAAAAAGAAAGGACAACTCATGGACAGGTACAATAACACCACTTTTGGCACTAGCACCTATTCCATGTGGTTTCCTGGAATTGTCTTTCTCTGCATATTGCCTTTATCTCCAGATAAGAAAAAGGCAGTGGCAGCAGGTTCAGGCTTCATATCCAGACATGACAATATTCAAAGGAGAAAAAAAAGACTGTGTTTCCCTGAATCTCCTACTTAGGAATGAGAAAACTTTCCAGAAGATTCCCAAAATGAGTTGCATTGTATCCCCGCAAAAAGGTATATTTGAGTCCTATCCTCTGATACCTGCAAATGTGACCTTTTTTGGAAATAGGGTCTTTGAAGATGTGATTACTTAGGATGAGATTATACTACATTAGAGTAGACCCTAAATCTAATGATGGGCATTTGGGTAAGAAAGCTATGTCAACACAGAGAAACAGAGGAGACACACAGGGGTAAAGATCAGTGAAGACAGAGGCAATGACTAGAGATTGCAGCTGCAAGCCAAAGAATGACAAGGATTGTCTGCAACTACCAGAAACTAGGAGGAAAGTATGGAACAGAGGTTCCAGAAAGAACCAAATCTCCAGACACCCTGATTTCAGACTTCTGGCCTCTGAAACTATGAGGAAATAAATGTTTCTTGTTTTAAGCTCCCCCAATCCCCGCAAAAAAAAAAAAAAAAAAAAAAAAGCCAGGCACATAAAGACAAACTTTGCATTTTCTAACTTACTTATGGGAGCTGAAAAATTAAAGCAATTGAACTCACGGAGATAGAAGGATAGTTACCAGAGATTCAAAAAGGTAGTTTGGGGGCTGGAGGGAAGTAAGAATTGTTAACGTTTTCAAAAAATACTTAGAAATACTGAATAAGACTTAGTATTTGATGGGACAACAGGGTGACTATAGTAAATAATAATTTAATTGTACATTTAAAAATAAATAGTATAATTGAATTGTTCATAAGACAAAGAATAAATGCTCAAGCACCTGGATACTCCATTTAACAAGATGTGTATATTTTGCATTGCATGCCTGTATCAAGGTATATTATGTACCCTGCAAATATATATACCTACTACTCACAAAAAAATAAAAGCTAAAGAAACACAATTATATGGCAAGGTGCACAAATAAAGAAATATAAAATCAAAATACAAATTTCTTTTTTTGATGGATACATGAAGTTGATGTTTTAATGAGTCCAGAATTGAACAGAGAGGTGTAAATAGAAAATGATTTTGACTCAAGAAGAAGATAAGTGTTAGGGCTGGGATTTTGTAATTAGAGGTTTCATTGGAGAGGCAACACAAAATGGTTATAAAATCTGCAAAAATGTTCTTCCAGTGGCAAGGGAAGATTACCCTACTTATCCTCTTGATTGGGTTTTTAAAAAGCTGTGGGCCTCAAATTATGTAGTAATGATCACATTCATGAGTCTTGTGTCTAACGCACACGTACACACACACACACACACACACGCACACACACATGCAACCTTAAAGCAGCTTAGAATGGTTGAATACTCAAGCTCTGGAGTCATGCCTCTGGGCCTACATCCTGGCTGTATTTCTGTGTGAACTTAGTCATGTTATCTAATCTTTCAAGGCCTCCTTTTCTCCACATGTAAAATGAAGATAGATAGTGTTATGCTACATATGGGGTGGGGTGAAGGGTAAATTAGTTGAGAAATTTAATACTTAAAGATGGTCTGGCAAGAAAGCACTGAGCCATGTTATTATTGTTATTATTATAATTTTATAATTAAAAATTAAAATACATAAAAATATTAATATTAATTAACTCTTGGTAATGAAATGATGGAATTATAAGTACATCCTTTAATTCTGTTTTTCCTTTTTTAGCTCTCTAAATTCCTTAATAATATTGCTTATATAATCAGAAAAAATCTATCAGTGTTATTTTGTTAGAGTACTAGCAATTTTGAGGAAAATTTTAAGTCTTTCTTGGACCCAAATAAAATTGCATCTATAACATCTATCTAAAAGAGTCTGGATGATCATTTTAAAGCTATTTCAATTTGAATCATTTGGACATTATAGAAAGCATAAAGCAACAGAAAGAAAATGGCAACAATCACAAAATCCAGAGATCCACTCTTAACACTTTGTTGTATCATAATGTTAGGAGGCTCCTGTGAACCATATTACACTAGGTGAGTTTGGTGGTGACTCAGTGATTGCATCCCTGCCACCTCAGGACTTTTCCAGCCAATCCCCATCTCCCCAGAATCTTTCGTGCAAGACTTTACTAGCCACTCTGATGGTAGACTCTTCAAGCCAAAAACAGAGGTTCCCTCATGGAATCCCTCTCTGAGGCTTATTTTTTCTTTTTTCTTTTTTTTTTTAATTAATTATTTTTTTTTTATTTTTTTATTATACTTTAAGTTCAGAATGGGAGAAAATTTTTGCAACCTACTCATCTGACAAAGGGCTAATATCCAGAATCTACAAAGAACTCAAACAAATTTACAAGAAAAAAACAACCCCATCAAAAAGTGGGGAAAGGACATGAACAGACATTTCTCAAAAGAAGACATCCATACAGCCAACAGACACATGAAAAAATGCTCGTCATCACTCACCATCAGAGAAATGCAAATCAAAACCACAATGAGATACCATCTCACACCAGTTAGAATGGCAATCATTAAGAAGTCAGGAAACAATAGATGTTGGAGAGGATGTGGAGAAAGAGGCTTATTTTTTCAAATCAACTTTGCCTAAACCCTCCCTCTCTCTTGCTTTTTTCTTTTCTTCTCCCTTCAAGGCTGAAGGAAGAGTAACCAATGATTACATAACTGCACCTTTTCTTGGGACATTATTTAAATTTAAAACATTTGAACACAGCACAGCATACACAAGGGCGTGTGTGTGTGTGTGTGTGTGTGTATTTACATTCACATATATGCTTGGGTGTTACTACATCTCAGGACATTTTAGGAAAACTACTGTTTATTGGTTGGAAAACTGGGGAGACAGTTCAGGATACTAATGCTGCTCGAGTACAAATTTCCCAGTGCAGATACTTTCAAAAAACCATCCTTCTGTATTGTAGTGAATTAAAATACTATGTTAGAAGCGATGGGCTTTAAAACCATGTTTTTTTCATATATCAGTTGGCCTTTTATACGTCTTCTTTTCAGAAATATTCATTCAGGTCTTTTGAACATTTCCTAAATAGGGTTATTTCTTTTTGTTGTTGTTATTGAGTAATTGGAGTTACTTACATATTTTGGATATGAAACCCTTATCTGTTGTATGATTTCCAAATATTTTCTCCCAATCTGTGGGTTATCTCTTCACTCTTTTCATTGTTTCCTTGGCTATGCAAAAGCTTTTAGTTTGATGTCATCTCATTTGTCTATTTTTGCTTTTGTTGCCTGTTTTTGGGGTCATATACAAGAAACCATGTTGACCAGAGTGGTCTCGATCTCTTGACCTCATGATCCACCCACCTCAGCCTCCCAGAGTTGATTCTTACATAAGGGATGTATAGAGTCCAATTTCATTCTTCATTTCATTCTGTATTTGGACAGCCAGTTTTCCCAATACCATTTATCAAGGACATTGTCTTTTCACCATCATGTGTTCTTGGCCCCTCTGCTGAAATACAATCTATCATAGACAAATAGGTTTATTTCTGGCCTTTCTAGCCTGTTCCATTGCATACCAGAGCCATTCTGCTTTAGTTACTATAGTTTCACAGTACACTTTGAAATCAGTGACTTTGATGCCTGTAGCTTTGTTTGTTGGGAGCAAGCCCCCCAAAATCTGGCCATAAACTGGCCCCAAAACTGACTATAAAAAAAATCTCTGCAGCACTGTGACATGTTCATAATGGCCGTAACGCCCAAACTGGAAGGTTGTGGGTTTAGGGGAATGAAAGCAAGGAATGCCTGGCCCGCCCAGGGCGGAAAACCGCTTAAAGGCTTTCTTAAGCCACAAACAATAGCATGAGTGATCTGTGTCTTAAGCATGTGTTCCTGCTGCAGTTAACCAGCCCAACCTATTCATTTAATTCAGCCCATCCCTTCGTTTCCCATAAGGGATACTTTTAATTAATTTAATATCTATAGAAACAATGCTAATGACTGGCTTGCTGTTAATAAATAAGTGGTTAAATCTCTCTTCAGGGCTCTTAGCTTTGAAGGCTGTGAGACCCCTGATTTCCCACTTCACACCTCTATATTTCTGTGTGTGTGTCTTTAATTCCTCTAGCGCTGCTGGGTTAGGGTCTCGGCATTGTTCTTTTTGCTAAGAGTTGATTTGGCTATTTGGGGTGTTTTGTGGTTCCATGTAATTTTTAGGATTGTGTTTTGCTATTTCTATAACAAAAGGGTCATTGGAATTATAATGGGGGCTGCATTGAATCTGTAGGCCCCTTCACATAGCATGAATATTTTAACAATAATAATTCTTCCAATCTATGAACACTAGATAGTTTTCCATTTGTGTCCTCTTCTATTTCTTTAATCAATGTTTTATAGTTTTTAGTATAGAGATGTTTCACCTTCTTGGTTAAATTGACTTCTATGTATTTAAGTTTTTGATGTTATTGTAAATAGGATTGTTTTCTAAATTTCTTCTTCAGATAGTTCAGTGTTAGTGTATACAAATGATACTAATTTTTGTACATTGATTTTGTAACCTGTAACTGTACTGAATTCACTGATCAGTTCTAAAAAGTTTTGGTGGAGTCTTTACGTTTTTCTATATATAAGATGATGTCATCAGCAAGCAGAGATAATTTTACTTCTTCCTTTCCAGTTTGTATGCCTTTTATTTCCTTTTTTTCCTAATTGCTCTGACTTGGATTTCCAATACTATATGGAATACAAGTGATGAGAATTGTTATCTTTGTCTCATTCCTGATCTTAAAAGAAAAATCTTCAGTGTTTCACCATTGAGTATGACGTTAGCTGTGGGCTTGCCATATATGGCTTTTATCAGGTTGATGAACATTCCTTATATACCTGTTTTGTTGAGAGTTCTTATCATGAAAAAAACATTACATTTTGTCAAATGATTTTCTGCATCTATTGTGATAATCATATTATTTTTGACCTTCATTCTGTTAATATGGTGGATCACATTTATTGACTTGCATATGTTTAAACATCCCAAAGATAAATCCCACTTTATCATGGTAGATGATCTTTTAATTACTATTGAATAAGATTTTCTACTATCTTGTTAAAGATTTCTATGTTGATTAAGGATACTCACCTGTAGGGTTTTTTGTTGTTGTTGTTGTTCTGTCTTTGCCAGGCTTTGCTATCAGAGTAATGCTGGCCTTGTAAAATGAGTTTGAAAGTTCGTCCTCATCCCAGAATTTTTGGAAGAACTTGAGAAAGTTTGGTACTTGTTCTTTAATTGTTTGATAGAATTCAGTCATGAAGCCATCTGTCCTGGGGTTTTCTTTGATGGGGACCTTTTATTATTGATCCAATGGCTTTACTCATTATTATTTGGTTCAGATGTTCTATAAATCCACGATTTAGTCTTTGGTAGGTTATATTTTTCTAGGAACTCATCAATTTATTCTAGAATATCCAATTTGTTAGTGTATACTGGTTCATAGTAGTCTCTTAATAGCATTTTTGCCTCTGTATTATCAGTTGTGATGTCTCTTCTCTCCTTCCTGATTTATTTTTGAGCTTTCTCTCTACTCTATTAGTCTAAATAAGGATTTGCTACTTTAGTTTTACAAAAACCAACTTTTAATTTAGTTGATATTTTCTATTTTTTCCTAGACTATCTTATTCATTTATTATCTAATCTTCATCATTTCCTTTGTTCTACTAACTTTGGGTTTAGTTAGTTCTATTTCTAGTTTCCTGAGGTGTAACATTAGGTTGTGTACTTGATATCTTCATTCTCCATTCTTTTTTGATAGAGGCACTTAATGCTATAAATTTTCCTCTTGGAACTGCTTCTGTTATGTCTCATAAGTTTTGGTATGTTTTATTTGCATTTTTGTTTGTCTCCAAGTATCTTTTAATTTCTCTTTTAATTTCTTTTTGGACTCAATAATTGTTCTTGAGGATATTGTTTAGTTTTCACATATTTGTGAATTTTCCTTCCATTATTGATTTCTAGTTTTGTAAGACTGTGGTCTGAAAAGATATTTGATAAGATTTCAATCTTCTTAAATTTGTTAAGACCTAGTATGAGGTCTAACATATGATCTATCCTAGAGAATGTTCCATGCCCACTTGATAATAATGTTTATTCTGTTGCTGTTGAATGGAATGTTCTGTACATGTCTGTTAGGCCAATTTGATCTAAAGGGCTCAACATCACTAATTATCAGGGAAAAGAAAATTAAAACCTCAATGAAATATTACCTCTCATCTGTTGAAATGGCTATTGTCAAAACAATGAAAGATCATAGATGTTGGCAAGGATGTGGAGAAATTGAAACCCTTGTATGCTGTTGATGGAAATGTAAATTAATACAGCCATTATGGAAAACAATATGGAGATTCCTCAAAAATACTACAAATAAAATTACTTTATGATCCAGAAATCCCATGCTTAGATTTCTAGCTAAAGAAATCAAAACCAGTGTGTTGAAGAAACGTTTGCACTTCCATGTTCCTTGAAATATTATTCTCAAAAGCCAAGAATTGGAAATAGCAGAAGTACCTATCAACAGATAAATGGATTTAAAATATGTGGTATATATACATGATAGAATATTATTCAGCCTTTAAAAAGAACAATAGTTGTCATTTGCAACAACATAGATTTAGAGGACATTATGCTGAGTAAAATAAGTCAAGCACAGAAAGGCAAATATTGCATGCTCTCACTTATATGTGGAATCTAAACATTTGAACTTATAAAAGTAGAGAGTAGACTTGTGGTTACCAGAGGCTGGGGTAGAGGTGTGGTGTGGAAAAGGGGAAATGCTAATCAAAGGGTGCAAAGTTTCAGTTAGAAAACAGTAATAAGCTTTGTTGATCTATTGCACTTCATGGCGAATATAGTACATATACCTAATATAAATGACCAGTTAACGGGTGCAGCACACCAACATGGCACATGTATACATATTTAACAAACCTGCACGTTGTGGACACGTACCCTAGAACTTAAAGTATAATAATAAAAAACAAGAAACATCAGCCAATATTGCTTCGCTGAAAAAAATATAATAATATATTGTATACTGCAAAATTGCTAAAAGTGAATTTTAAATGTTCTCACCATAAATAAATGACAAGTATGTGAAGTGATTAATGTTAACTAGCCTGATTTGCTCATTACGTGATATATACATATATTGAAGCATCACATTGTATCCCATAAATGTATATAATTATTCTGTGTCAATAAAAATATTTTCTATAAAACCCTGAAATATTGGGGAAGGGGCTAAATTGTTGCAGATAAGGTCAGAGAAGGGACAGAATACTACTATATTTCTAATGAACTCCTGGAGAGTGTCTTGATAACTTTAAAGTCAGGGTTATAGTTGCTGTCTACCAACAATAAAATGTGTGTAATAAGAATTCACATTCATAAAGAGTAAGAAGGGAAAACACATTAGCACTGTGCTGTTTCAACATGCAGAAAAGGTATTTGATCAAATGATTGATTCTCATCTGTCATGAAAAGCTTTATTATAAAGGAAAAAGAAGTCTTACTATGTTCCTAATAGCAAAATGGTCGACTCTCATTTCCTGCCTAAGGAATTACTTACACACTCCACTGAAGGCCATTCATACTCAATCTACAGTTACAGAATGCTCCAGAAGGTGGCACATTCAGTTATACAAGAATTTCTTCTAAATTCAATGTATTCTCATCATTTAATCTGTGAAAATGTTGTTGTTCTCCACCTTAGAGATGAATGAAGACCCATGTTATGATACAAGAGTCCTTTTATGATCATAGAGCAATGTGTGAAGCAAGTTTTTGTAAGAATATCATTACTTGATCAACGTAAATCAAGAACCAGTGCAATCCTAAAAACGTTCAGCCCCTTATCTAGTACCTTGGGGTCTTTTGACATTTCCTGATTCTGCCCCTACATTACTCCTGCCTGACCCAGCTCCTTCAGGAACTAGCACTCCCTGAACTAGTAGATGTTCAGGAGAAACTAAAGGAGCTGGCAACCTTTAAACTGAAGATGGTGCTTTTAATATCTTGAGAAACCTTTTAAGTGACAAAAGAGTTGCTAGTTTTAAGCTTCCTTTTTTCCTCAAAGGCATGCATTTAGCATACTTAGCTCATTCATATTACAGTGAAGACTCAAAGAAAAGCTCTATTCTTGTTACTCATGCTGTGTAGGAGGAAAGAAAGGTGTGTCTTAAAAACACTGCAGGCTCCTTCAGTCATTTGTCCCTCATAACAGATGTAGGTTAGACATCTTACAATAACAGTAGTGGAAACAGGCTGGTTCCCAGACAGAGGTCCCAGTGCAGCAAGGATGAATGAAAGTGCAATGGAGATCAGCTGACATTTAGGTTGTTCAAAATGCATTGGGTTTTCATATCATGTTGCTGGTAAAGTTAATTTCCCCATTCATACTATAGCTGGATCAACAGTTGCAATGACTTTCTTGATTTTAGAGCAACATATTATATCACTTTGACATGGTCATTGCAAGAAAATGTATCTCTATGTAGAGTAAAGACACAAGAGTGAAACTAACAGAAATGTGGCAACAACATGAAAATTTAGCTGGATTAACACATTGTAGAATAATTTCTAGTTCAAAATAATTTACTAAACACCAGGACCTCTTTGTAGGTAAAATTGGGCACATTTTAATGTATCTAGGAATGCCAGTTGCCTCTTGAGAATTTCATTTTAAAATTCAAATTTAATTTTTGAAAATGATCTTTAAATTATTAATCTTATTGTCTTGTATTAATAAATATTTTCTGAATGATAATAATACAAATTTTGAGATATGGACTATACAATTTTGCTTTTTATTATCAATAATAAGCTGAATAATTTCCCCAAAATCACATTTTTTGACTTCCTAGAACTTATAACTTTAAAATGATATATTTTAAAATTATTGAGAGATATACTATTGATATAGAAAAAATGTATACATGTACAGTTAAAGAATAAAGTAGAAAATAGTGTAAACCCAATCTAAGTAAGGAAATGGAACACTGCCAGCCAGCAGGCACATCAGCAGCTCCTTGTACATTCACTATTTGCTGCTTATCTGCGTTCCCTTTCCACCAGAGTGTTATTCTGACTCTTGAATACTCTATTTGCTTTTCTGCTTGTTTTCTACCACATATGATGAAACCATAAATAATATACTATTTAATGTAGCCTGAACTTTATATAATCAAAATAGACTTGGAGATGTCTTTTTGTCTTGTTTCTTTCTATCAAAATTATAATTGTGAAAATTATCAGTGTTGTTCCATGTAAACATAATTCTTTTGTTTTTATTGCTGAAAAATATTTCATTATATGAAAACACCAAAATGTAATTATCCATTTTACTAATGATAAATTTTTGAGTCATTTATGTTTCTTGATACTGCAAGCAATGATTTAGTGAGCAGTTTGTATAGGTTTCCTGTTGCACATAAATATGAGTTTAAACGTGGTATATACCAAAAGATTGTCTTCTGTATTGCAGTTCGTTTTCATCTTCAACTTTATGAAATAGTGCCAAAATTTTTTCCAAATTTATATTTGGAAATATATTTATATTTACCAATTAATATTCCCAACAGCAGTGGATGCGAATTTCTGTTGGACCACATTGTTGCCAAACCTAGTCAATGATTGCCAATCTATTGTATAATAGAGATAACTGTATCACATGTGGGTTTGAATTTGCATTTCACTGAAACTCGAACACCTATTCAGAGATGTATTGATTATTTGGATTTCTTCTTTTGTGAAGAGATTGTTTAAGTTTTTGGTCCTTTTGTCTATTTTGTTTTCTATAGTATTAATATTGATTTGTAGAAGTTTTTATATATTCTACACTTGAATCCTTCATCAACTATATTATAGGAAAACTTTTCCTTTCAGTTGGTGACTAATATTTTTAAATATTTTACCTGTTCTTTGGCTAGGTAATTTTAATGTTTTGTTTAGTAGTTTTTTCCTATGCTACAGTCATGGTGACAGTCTTCTCTATTGTATTCTAAATGCTTCATATGTTGGGTATTATATACATGGCTTAAATTTAGCTGGAATTTATCTTTCACAAGGTATTAAGTTGGGGTAGAATTTTCACCCACGGATTCCTAATTGAGCCAGCACCATTGTTTTGAAAAATCCATTATTCCCTGTTGATTTTCAAATGTCTGTTTTATCAGGTGCCATGAGTGGGTCTGTGTCTGTTCTCTCTATTCTGTTTTGTTGAACTGCTGCATTCCATTTACCAACAAAAACATCCTGATTATTGTAGCTTTATAATAAGCCTTTACATCTAGTTAGAAAATGCCTTTACTTTGTTTTTCTATATGTTGGTCCTGACCCTCCTTACTACCACTTTTCTATTCCTTCTGAATTTTTGAATCAGATTACCATATTCCACAAAATTGATGGTGGGAATTTCCACTGGGATTATATTGACCTTTTAACACAATTTGAGCAGAATTTATATCTTTATGATATTGTGTTTTTAATTCATGAATGTTTATCTCTACATTTAGTTAAGTCTTATTTAATTTCTCTCATTAAAGCTACAAGATTTCTCTGTAAATATCTTATACATACTTTATTAGATGTATTCCAAAGTACTTGACATTTTAAAATTTTACTGCAAATTGTTCCAGATAAATAAAAATATCATGGAATTTGTTATAAGTATCTAGTATCTAGTAAAATTCTTATTTTTCATATTCTTCCTGCAATTTATTTTAGATTGTCCATATGCACAATCATATAATTTGTGAGTAACAAAAATATGGCTTCATCTTGTACAATTTCAATATATTTCAGTTACAAATTTTGACTGTGGAGGTAAGCACATTCAATATCATGGTAAATAGTTGTGCAGAGCATCATCACCTAAACAGAAATGTGTTAAAAGTTTCCCATAGTGTGGTACACTTTAGCAGGTAGAATAATCTCTCTTTTATTCCTGGACTGTTAAAGGACTATTTATTTTATGTATGCGAGATGTATGTTCAGCGCAAACCTTCTTTTAATGCTGAGTATACATTTATTTTTATCAAACCATTTTTGTCATTAAATAATTATATGAATTTTGTGTCCTATAACCATGCAACAACATACATTAGCTGACTTTCTAATGCTATGTCACCTTGTTCCAAGTGCATTAACCCTTTTATGTATTGCAGATTTGGCTTGCTGTTATTGTGTCTGGAATTTTCACATCTATGTTTATTAGAGAAATTGGCCTATAAGTTGCTCTTCCTGTATTTTCCTCCTCAGGTTTCTGTATCAAAGATTGGGTAAGATAAAAATGAGTTGGAGAGTGTTGCTTTTTTCTGTATTCTAGAAGAGTATCTTGAGATTAGAGTGATTTTCTCTTCAACATTTGAGATCACTTCTTATGAGGCCATCTTTTGCTCATAATCTGATCAGTATTCCTTGCAGTCTACTGAGGGTAGGTAGGGTGTGGGGCAGGTTTATCTCTAGCTCTCCCTTCCTGGAACAGTGAAATTCGCAAGTAAAAATGCAGGGAACCTAGTTCAATTTCAATTATTTTTAATTGCCTATATGATTGTGCCCTGAGATATAGAAATATTGCATGGAATTGATTTATGCATAAATTATCCATGGTTTATCTAAAATAAATTATAAATATTTAAATTATATACCTCTCTGTTTAAGTATATTTACTTGATGATTTATCTCTCTTTATGAATTCCTTGTTTTCTAGAAATTGCTTATAAATTGCTTACAAATTTATTTACAGTTAAAACCTATTTACATTGCAGCATACCTTCTACATTGGCCACTGCCAACTTATTTAATTATTTTGTCCATTGAAATATTATTAATGAGAACATATGCTTAAAATTAATGACTTTGATAACTTATTTTCAAATTTATTTTTTAAGCATGGCATAAGTTGCTTTACCATTCTTCAAGATTGTGTTTCATCTATGACCAACGATTTTTTTCAATCTTGTCCAGTAACAAAAATAATATTATCATGATTTTTAATCCCCTTCTTCTTTAGTATTACATATGATTTCATGTATTCCCATACTGGAAGAATATATAATAATATTCATGTAAAAGGATCAAATTATTCAAGCAATGAAATCCATTTCAAAGGATAGTTATGACAAGTACCATAATAATTATTCATTCAAGTCAGAATTTCTTTTCCATTAATGAGTAATGTTGTCCTTTAAAAAAAAGCATTAACGTTTAAGGGGTTGAGTATTTATCAGTTATTTTTTCCCTCCAACCTTTATTTTAGGTTCAGGGACTACATGTGTAGATTTGTTACACGGGTAAATTTCATGTCACTGAGGTTTGGTATACAAATGATTTCATTACTGAGATAGTGATCATAGTATGCAATAGGTGACTTTTTGTTTCTCACTCTCCTCCCACCCTCCACCTTTAGGTAAGCTCCAGTGTCTGTTGTTCCCCTCTTTGGGTCCTTGTGAACCCAACATTTAGCTCCCACTTATAAATAAGAACACATGATACTTGGTTTTCTGTTCCTGCACCAATTTGCATAGGAAAATGGCCTCCAGCTGCATCTATGTTCCTACAAAGGACATGATTTTATGTCTACCTTGGCTTTTTTTTTTAATGGCTGCATAATATTCCATGGTGTATATGTACCACGTTTTCTTTATCCAGTCCACCACTGATGGGCATTTAGGTTAATTCTATATCTTTGTTATTGTGAATAGTGTTGCAATGAACATACGTGTGCATGTCCCTGTCTCTTTACACTAAATTGATTTGTATTTTTGGGGGTATATACCCAGTAACAGGATTGCTCATTCAAATGACAGTTCTTTTTTAAGATATTTGAGAAATTTCCCAACTACTTTCTATGTGGCTGAACTGATTTAAATTCCTGTGAGCAGTTTATAAGCATTCCCTTAGAAATCTCACCAACATCTGTTTCTTTTTGCTTCTTAATATTAGCTATTTTGACTGGTGTGAGATTACATCTCACTGTGGTTTTGATTTGCACTTCTCTAATGATTAGTGATGTTGAGCAATTTTTCATGCGGTTGGTGATCATATGTATGTCTTCTTTTGAGAAGTGTTCATTTATGTTCTTTGCCCATATATTCAATAATTTCTTTTAAGCAATGGAGCACTTCAATAACATTGCTATTCTTTTACTTTGCAAAATCCTATTGAAAAAGAAGCATTGAAAACTATGAACAAGAAACAAGTAGGTTTCACTCAATGGGCCGTTTAAAAAGTCAAAAACAATTTGGGGAGCCTTTTCTTTGGAATTAAAGTATAATTTCAACGCTCCCAAAACAAACTGAAAAATCCTTCAATTGAACTGTATTTGTTAAAGATAGCCAATATTGGCTCGAATAAGAGAATTAAAAAATACTAGATACTAACAAAATCACAAAAATCCTTTGATAAATTAAGACAGTAAATGCCGAAGAGAACAATTTTATGACAATTACTTCAGTCAAGAGAATGAATATCAGATACTATTTTTTGTTTTTTGCAGAATATGGAAAGCACAGCTATTTTCTGCAGACTCATTCGTGTTCTGTTTCAACTTTGAATAAGCATTGTACCTATATGAAAATATCCACTAACATTTTTACTTGGATTATCTCTGCCAAAAGCAGTACATTTTTCTTGTTCACTCCTAACTCAAAACTAGTCTCTGCAAAAGCTTCTGTTTCTGAAGTTTTGTTGGAAGGGATTTCATTCATGATAGCTTTAAAAGCAAGCATTTTTCATGAGAAATCTATTGCACAAGCAAACGAAAAGTTGTTTTGTGCATCCTCATGACTTGAATCTGTGACTATCCTGTGAAAAGGCATAGATCTTTTATCACAAATGATTTAAATCTATTATTTAGGTCTTCAATAAACTCCATAAATGAACTATCAAATTTTTTAATTATTGCAGTAGGTTTTACACTGACGCATCAAAATTTGCCTGCAATTTTAGAATCAGAAAAACACTTCCGGTAGTAGGGTGTCTGGAATTGGTGGGTTCTTGGTCTCGCTGACTTCAAGAATGAAGCTGGGGACCCTCATGGTGAGTGTTACAGTTCTTAAAGATGGTGTGTCCAGAGTTTGCTCCTTCAGATGTTCAGATGTGTCCAGAGTTTCTTCCTTCTGGTGGATTTGTGGTCTTGCGGGCTTCAGGAGTGAAGCTGCAGACCTTCTGGTGAGTGCTACAGCTCATAAACACACAGACCCAAAGAGTGAACACCAGCAAGATTTATTGCTAGAAGAGTGAAAGAACAAATCTTCCACAGTGTGGAAGGGGACCCAAGTGGGTACCCGCTGCTGGCTCAGGCAGCCTGCTTTTATTCCCTTATCTGACCCTACCCTTATCCTGCTGATTGACTCATTTTACAGAGAGCTGATTGGCCCATTTTACAGAGAGCTGATTGGTCCATTTTGACAGGGTGCTGATTGGTGTGTTTCCAAACCTTGAGCTAGACACAGAGTACTGATTGGTGCATTTACAATCCTTTAGCTAGACACAAAAGTTCTTCAAGTCCCCACCAGATTAGCTAAACACAGAGCACTGATCAGTGCGTTTACAAACGAGCTAGACACAGGATGCTGATTGGTGCATTTACAATCCTTTAGCTAGACACAAAATTTCTCCAAGTCCCCACCAGATCAGCTAGACACAGAGCACTGATTGGTGCATTTACAAACCTTGAACTAGACACAGGATGCTGATTGGTGCATTTACAATCCTTTAGCTAGACACAAAAGTTCTCCAAGTCCCCAACAGATCAGCTAGACACAGAGCACTGATTGGTGCATTTACAAACCTTGAACTAGACACAGAGTGCTGATTGGTGCATTTACAATCCTTTAGCTAGACACAAAAGTTCTCCAAGTCCCCACTAGATTAGCTAGACACAGAGCAGTGATCGGTGCTTTTACAAACCTTGAGCTAGACACAGGGTGCTGATTGGTGCGTTTACAATCCTTTAGCTAGACACAAAAGTTCTCCAAGTCCCCACTCGACCCAGAAGCGCAGCTGGCTTCACCTCTCAAGGGCACTGGCCGGAGGACTTTGCGGCAGCTAGCCCAGGCATTCCTGCAGCCCAGAGGGAGCTCCTCCCCAGATCAAGCCCAGCAGGCGCAGGCCGGCCACGCGGAGTGCGGGCCACCGAGCCCGCACCCACCTGGAATACGCGCCGGCCCGCGAGCTCCAGGGCAGCCTGGCTTCCACCCACGCCTCTCACTCCACACCTTCCTGCTAGCAGAGGGTGTCGACTCTGGCCTTGGCCAGCCCCAGAGAGGGGCCTCCACAGCGCAGGAGCGGGCTGAAGGGCTCCTCAAGTGCGGCCAGAGCGGACACTGAGACCGAGGAGGCGCCTACAGCGAGTGAGGGCTGTCAGCACGTTGTCACCTCTCAGTAGTATACTCAAAACATCATTTGAATTGAAAGACTGATGAAGATCTATAGTATCTACTAAGATAAAAATAGGGCCGGGCGCGGTGGTTCAAGCCTGTAATCCCAGCACTTTGGGAGGCTGAGACGGGTGGATCACGAGGTCAGGAGATCGAGACCATCCTGGCTAACAGGGTGAAACCCCGTCTCTACTAAAAATACAAAAACTAGCTGGGCGAGGTGGTGGGTGCCTGTAGTCCCAGCTACTCGGGAGGCTGAGGCAGGAGAATGGCGTAAACCCGGGAGGCGGAGCTTACAGTGAGCTGAGATCCGGCCACTGCACTCCAGTCTGGGCAACAGAGCGAGACTCCGCCTCAAAAAAAAAAAAAAAAAAGAAAAATAGCCACCAACCCTTGTGACTATTTTATCTTCTTCATATGAATGTCTCTTAAGTAAAAAATGCTGGTGGGGCATGGTGGCCCATGCTTGTAATCCCAGCACTTTGAGAGTCCGAGGTGGGCCAATCGCTTGAGGCCAGGAGTTCTAGACCAGCCTGGCCAACATGGCAAAACCCCATCTCTACTAAAAATGCAAAACGTAGTCAGGCATGTTGGTGCATGCCTGTAATCCCAACTACTGCAGAGGCTGAGGCAAGAGAATTGCTTGAGCCTGAGAGGCGGAGGTTGCAGTGAGCCAAGATTGCACCACTGCACTCCAGCCTGGGTGACAGAGCAAGACTCTGTCTGGAAAAGGAAAAGGAAAAGAAAGGAAAAGGAAACAAAAGGAAAGGAAAGGAAAAATGTGTTATTTTATCCTGTCTTTGTATATCAGTCCGTTTTCTGACTGCTGATAAAGACATACCTGAGGCTGGGAAGGAAAAGAGGCTTAATTGGACTTACAGTTCCACATGGCTGGGGACGCCTCAGGACCATGGCGGGAGGCAAAAAGCACTTCTTACATGACAGCGGCAAGAAAAATATGAGGAAGAAGCAAAAGCGGAAACCCCTGATAAACCCATCAGATCTCGTGAGGCTTATTCACTATCATGAGAACAGCACGGGAAAAGACAGGCCCCCATGATTCAATTACCTCCCCCTAGGTCCCTCCCACAACACTTGGGAATTCTGGGAAGTAAAATTTAAGTTGAGATTAGGGTGGGGACACAGTCAAACCATATCATTCTGCCCCTGGCCCATCCAAATCTCATGTCCTCACATTTCAAAACCAATCCTGCCTTCCCAACATTCCCCAAAAGTTTTACAGGTGTGAGCCACTGCCCCCAGCCATCAGTTGTTTTAAATATCCAAGTCCTGTAGATTCTTTGTCAAAATTACACTGTCATTTTTAAGTGCTTGTAAATGGTATTATTATTTTTTTATACTGGTATCCAGTTGTTCTTGTTAGCATATAGAAATATAATTGTGTTTTGTATGTTTATCTTGTGTCCTGTGACCTTGTTAAACTCACTAATTAGTTCAAAGAGGTTTCTTACTTTTTCTGTAGATTCTTGGGCTTTTATGTGAAGACAATCATGTCATCCGCAAACAAGAGTCATCTTATTTTTCTGTATGATCTATGTGTCTTTATTTTCTTTTCCTGTCCTACTTCACTGGCTATAACTACCAGCAATATAACAAATAAGTTTTGAGAGGAAACATTTCCCCTTGTTCTCAATGTCAAAGGGAAAGCATTCAGTATTTCACTATTAAGTATAATGCTATCTGTATATTATTTACAGATGCATTGTATCAACCTGAAGAAGTTTTGCTCTATTCCTACTTTTCTGACATTTTTATTATTATAGGTGTTCAATTTTCATAAGTTTTTCCTGCATTTATTGATAAAATTATGTGATTTATCTTCTTTAATAGTGTGGAATAATTTATTTATTTTAAAATTTTAATAAGCCATGTATCTCTTCAAATCTGTTTTTATGGTTTTTCAACTGAATCAGATTCAACCAAACATTATATATACACATATATGTACATGTGTATATATATATGTGTGTATATATTTATATATATATATATATAATATTTGGTTGAATATTTGGTTGAATTGAGAGTTCCTTAAAACAAACATCTTTCTGTGTGTGTGTGTGTGTATATATATATATAGATTGATATATACTATGGAGACTGGCAAGTCCAAAATCTTCAGAGTGGGCTGGTAGGCTGGAAACAAGAGGAAGAGTCAATGTTGTTCCAATCCCAAGGCCACCTGCTGGTAGATTTCCCACTTGCTTGAGGAAGATGTCTTTTGTTCTATTTAGGCCTTCAGCTGGTTGGATGAGGCCCACCCACATTACAGAGGGCAATCTGCTGTACTCAAACTCCATCTATTTAAATGCTATTAACATCCAAAACATCCTCAAAAATATCCGGGAGAATCTTTGACCACATATCTGGACACTATGACCCAGAAAAATTGACACATAAAATTAACTAACATGAATACCTTCACGGCAACATCTACTTTTGTGTTTGATTGAATAAATGGAGATTGTAGTTTAGAAAAGCAAATTTTCTGTTCAACCTATTTAGAAAATAGGAAAATATTAATTAGATTACTCTGTAACAATATTTTTCAAGTATTTATAAGTTTGATCAAAATTTTAAAATTGACAAACTATCTGTGAGAGTATAGAGTATTAATAGAAAATAATTTGTGAGAATATAAGTTTGTATGATATTTTGGAGATAACATTTTGGCAATATTTATAAAAATCTGAAATAATCACAACAGTTTCATTTTAACCCAATTTTTGCTCTACTACGTTTTTAAGAAAACATGCACATTTTCCAAAGAATTTGTGTTAAAAAATGTTTATTTAGTTCTGTTTATTACAGTATAAATTGGGAAACAATTATGTGTTCATCAATGGAAAAATGGTTAAATCATGGCGCACACATTGGAATCCCATTAGTACTACAAAAGTAAATCTGTATGACCTTGTTATGGAAAAGTCATTCATTCATTCATTAGTCAAAAGGTTAATTTATTAATTAAATCAAAAATTTATGTCTATATCATTTACTATTAGTTAAATTAATTTATAATACTTATTAAAGGCAAATGGGAGAATAGGTACATCACTTCTCATTGTGTATTTTAAAATATTGCAATAAGGGGTTTGGGGAAATGTAGGTTAAACAGTACAAAATTGAAGTTATGTGGGATAAATAAATCTAGAGGTGTAATGTACAAGATGATGACTATAGTCAATAATAATATATTGTATAATGGAAATTTGGCAAGAGTAGATTTTTAGTGCTCTTAACACACACAAAATGGTAAATATGTGAGGCAGAATACATTAATTTGCTTGACTACAGGAATCATTTTATTATGCATGTTTATCAAAATGTGACATTGCATACTTTTTTATTTTATTTTATTTTATTTTATTTTATTTTACTTTATTTTTGAGACAGTCTTGTTCTGTCGCCCAGGCTGAAGTGCAGTGGCCCCATCCCGGCTCACTGCAACCTCCACTTCCTTTGTTCAAGCAATTCTCCTGCCTCAGCCTCCCGAGTAGCTGAGACTACAGGCGCACACCACCATGCCCAGCTAATTTTTGTAGTTTTAGTAGAGACGGGGTTTCACCATGTTGGCCAGGCTGGTCTTGAACTCCTGACCTCGTGACCCCTCCACCTCGGGCTCCCAAAATGCTGGGATTACAGACGTGAGCCACTGCACTTGGCCATATTGTATACTTTAAATATTTATATTTATATATATACACATAAAATCATAATATATGTATTAAACACATTCATATAGGTTAAAAAAGCTAGGATCAGCTTAAACATCAGACTGTTCATCGTGGTTATGTGTTTAAGTGTTGAATTTTGAAGAAACACTGTGGAATGTGGTTTATCTGTATTGTTAGTTTTTTTTTGAGAAAGAATCTTTGTAATATTATTTTTATAATTAAAATATTTAAATAAACCTAACAACAGAAATGGTAGCTGGGGATCAGTCATATAGTTTCTCCTAACAGATGAAACAGAGAAAATTTGAAATCTGAATGGCTTAAAACAATAAATATTTATTTTGCACACAAAAAAAGACACAGGTTGGCATAAGCTCTCTGCTATCAGTTGAACCAGAGATTCAGGCTGCTTTCATCTTGTAGTTCCGCCATCTCAACACAGGCTCTCCATGTTTGATCCTGAATAAAGGAGAAAGCATGGAAGAGTCAAGCATGGAAGAGTCAAACTGATTCTCAAATACATTGGCCTAGAACTAACAAAGTCTGAAACTGACAAACAAGTTTTTGTTTTCATTTCAGTGGAAAGGCCTACTCACAGGGTTCTTTCTAGTTATGAGTGTGCTTGGTAATGCACTCAATAAACCTAGGAGGTAGGGAAGGGTCAGATGTAGACAAGCTTTTGCAAACTCTCCAAGAAATTGCTAAATTGTATGTTCTCAATAAAGAGTAACCATCATATAATTTGTTATTACAATAACTCCATTCATTTGTTGGAGAAGTTTCTTGGAAGTGTAAATGTGTCTTAGAATTCACCAGCTTTTTCAACAGCCTAAAATGTGACAGATGTTTTAAATCCAGGAGTACATTTAATTTTGAAAAGGACCCTGAAAATATTTGTAGGAAATGTCTACTCTTCTTCACTCAATAGTGCCTTTCTCCACTGCCCTTTGCAATAGCATCTGCAATCTCAGTAAGCTGAGAATTTTCTCCTTTATTTTGGTGCATAATTATATTCTTAGTCCCAAGTTAAGAAAGTAACTATGCACCAAAAGAAAGGAGAAATACCGCCTGACTAACATGTTTGAGCACCTGTACAGGTACCATTAAGCACAATGAAAACAAGGAATTTTCTATGGGAAAAGTACACAGAGACAAGAGGAAATGAAAGTATGGTGAATTTCAGCACTAACATGTCTGCCAAGAAAACATTTTCTAACTCTTAGAAATGCATTTAGGGATTATTAAGAATTCAGCTTCCCTAGATGTTTGCCTTACACAGTGATTTCCATGGTCTTTCCTCATCTATCATTTATGGATGAGGTTTTGATTTTTCCCACCTAGGTATGCTCACTCATAAGTACATCCATGGTCAGTTTCAAGTAAAACACCCTATTAAAACCCTACAACCAATATTAGAGTGTTTCATAAAATCCTCTTCTAACTTCAGAGTTATATCCTTAAAAAAAAAACAGTAGGTTATGTGACAATTCATATTCTACTAACCAGCCTATTTGGAAAACACCTTCAGTGTGTGGTGAAGATGTTTATGGAGGATGACCACGTGTCTAAACTTCCCTATCTAAAGTGAACTTTACATAGAAGGGATTTTTGCTATCAGAGGGATTCCATGATGAAGATCTAGTCAGGAGATACTTACATGGAATTGGAGTACTCTGTAGCAGGGATAGCAGGTGATTCTTGGCTGTCTGTTCCACTGAGAATAGGGTGGAGCCACCAAAAGAGGAGGTGGTAAAGATATGGTCAGCAGGTCAAGTTCCAGAATTGGGCAGGAGAATAAACTGAGTAAGATCGAGGGGAAGTGTGTTGTAATGTAGGAAACAGCTGAAGCTAGATAAAAATGTTGGTTCATGGCACAGTGAGCACCCACAGAACCCTGGAACTAAGTGCAACAAGATCCTGGGTAAATGAAGCCAATAGGCAATCCCCAAATTGTGTTTGATTCTAATTTTCGACACCCATTTTTTAGTTCTTTAGCCACAATGTCATTCTTTTTATCACCTAAGAGATATTTTAAAGTAGTAAGAAGATAATTTAATTAAAAGACAAAATGTCTGCCTCTGACTGGGAGAAGTGAAACAGAGTGAACTCTAAACAAATTCTGACCAGGGGTCTAGTAGTCCCAACCCTGCCACATTCCAGCCTTGTGAACTTGGGAATATTGCCAACCCCACTGAGCTTTAGAATCTTTAACAATGAAACAGGATTGATAAGCCCTGTCTTGTGAGACTGGAAAGTATGCATTTATGTAAAGCTTCTGCCATTGGTTCTGGCATGCCTTGAGTCTTTCATGATTGGCAGATTATTTTGATTATTTTGACCCCAGGCCCTACCACTCTCTTATCTCACTTTAATTTATCTAGGAGTTGTCAGAGAATATGCAGTGCTCTAGGGCATGGCACACCAAATCATCCAAAATGCTGCTCAGCAAGAAAAACTCTGTAGATCTTCCGCCATAGCAGGATTTGAAGGACTCCTAAACATTTGGATGTACCTTGAAGTTCTTAGATTTGTTTCAACAACAAGTCCTTCTATTCCTCCTAGCTGCCCTTTCACCCAAACTATCCTTATTTTCTTTCATTTTATTTCCCCAAAAAACCTAGACCTTACACAGCGTTTGACAAATTACCCTTAAGACAAACACATCAAAATGGCCTTTGCATGGCGTGAGCTCTGGCTTTTCCAGCACAAAGCAAATGGTGCCAAAGACATACTACTGTGTCTGCTACTGGGAAGTGCAAGAATCCCCAGTTCTTACTCTTACTTGAGAGAAAGAATTCTGCTAAGAGGCTATTTATCCAGGAAAAGGAAATTTATTGAAGGAAAATAGAGAGCGGAGAGTTTATTTAAAGAGACAGAACACTCGGAAAGATGAGGCAGATCGGGCTGCTGAAAGAGAATGAGCCAGCAGCAGCCAGAGAATTCTACACTGCGTTTTTATAATGTCAGATTTTTTCTTGAAGTTCCCACCTCTGTCTTAAGTTTCTGTCTTTTTTGTTTGTCTAGTTTTTCCACTTCCGCTTTAAGTCCCCACTGTTTCTCTGCCTAGTTCCCATCCCAGCCTTCTGGAATGCTTTCTTACTATTTATTAGTTGGTGCACATGCGTGGGCCCGGTGCTGGATAGGAATTCTACCTAATGGCTGCACTGTTCATTACTGCCATCCCAGGAAGATTATAGAGTGGTCAAATCTATACGTATTGTTCCTGCATGTTTCTTAGGAATTTCTCCTGTGCCTTCTTTCCCTTTATCAGCATGTAGCTAGCTACATTCTCACAGGTTAACTGCAAAATGAGCAATTAGTGAGCTTAAGGGGAATTCCTTCCTGTGTAGGTATTCGCTGACCTCGCTGCTCATGTCTAGCACGCTTGTTTTGGGTGGTCTTTGGGGTGTGAGCTTTTTCAAATCTCCTTTTCTTCAGGGGCTCCCCTAACTTGTTCGTGTCTAGCTATATGCCTACTCCAACATGCTCACTTGAAGCTGGCTGCACCCTCAATCAGTGCAACTTCTAATGCGGCCTCTCATCGGCTTGCTGTTGCTGGCATCTCTACATCTCCTCATCTAGAAAGCCTGAGACTGACCTAATAAAGATGAAAAGGGAACTTAGTCACAGCAATCAGCAGCACATGAGAAACCTTTTTGTCCCTGCAGGGCTGAAATCCTTCTCCCCACGAGCAGAACCGAGAAAGAGATCAAGTCACAACATGCAGCCTAATCCAATAGGATATTTTGTTCCTATGTGCCAGAGACTCTCCTTGCCTGCATACACAGGGAAAAGTGGGCTGGGAGGTGACAAGAGAGAAACAGGTTTAAGGAGACCCTGTCACAGCAAGAAATATGGCCTGGAAAACTTTTTATCTGCATGGACTCAAGACTGTAATTCTGGCACAGAGACACCAGGGTGCCAGTCATATTAGCAAAATAGACCCAGTCACAAGCAGCCCAATCTAGGATGTCTCTGTCTCCATGGACCTGAGGTTCTCTTATCTCTTCCAGAATGGACAAGTGACTTATCTACAGTGTGCTGCAACCCCCTTCCACTCTCTGCTCACTCAGATACTTTGAGGTAATATATGTCTTTAAATGTTTTTGGCAAATACTGCCTGGGAGGCTACTCCAGTTCTGAGAGTTTGGAAGCGGGTAAAACAAACACAAGCCCTTGAGATTTTCCTTTTCTCAGAGAACACAAGATAGGCCAAAATACACAACGCAATTATCGAAAAACAAAGTTCACCCATTACCCTCTGGCACTAGCAAGTTGAACCAAGAATGCAATTTGCCATACACATAACCACTGCCCAGCTAGGGAATGGGGAATGGTAGGCAGGTGAACATAATGCCACAAACATCTCTTATCAGAATTAAGAGTCTGTTTACTCATTAAACACTACCTGGTTGCTGTAAGTTTATCATTAAATTCCAGAGTTCAAAAACACTTGATTCTGACAGTTTTTACAAGCTTACTCTTTGCTCGTGGAGGTATGGATTTTGGAGTTCTCTACTCTGCCATCTTCTGTGACTTCACCCTGATGCCATATTAAATGTTTAATAATAGTTTTCAATCACTGGCAGAGTTGCTTGTGATCTAAATCATGTTATAAACTTTTCTGGATTGTCTATCTTCTCTATAGCAGAGTTTATCAACCTTGACATTATGAGCATTATTGATCAGACAGATAATTTTGTGTGGTAGAAGTCTGTTACTGGAATTAAGAGAGTTTTGCCACTTCCCTGACCTCTACACACTAGATGCCAGTAGCACCTTCACTCTCACCAATTAGGACAACCAAAAATGTATCTAGGCATTTCCAAATGTCTGGAGGGTGTGTGCAAAACGTCCTTGGTTGAGAATCATGGCTCTATAGTGAATGAGATGTGAATATATGTTATAAGCTATATAGGTATAAAAGTAGATAGGTAGATATGTAGTGTGATTAGTTGAATAATGATCCCTCAAAGGCTATTTACATTCTAATAAATGGAACTTGTTAATGCTACTTTATATGGCAAAGAAGACTTTGCAGAAGTCATTACGACAAAGATCTTGAGGTGGGGAGATTATTCTGTATTTTCTGGGAGAGCCTTAAATGCAATAACATGTATCCTTATAAAAGAGAGGCAGAGAGATTTGATACAAATGCACAGAGGAGAAAGTGATAACGAAGGTGGAAGTGAAGACTGTAGTGATATAGCAATGAGCCGAGGAAGGCCTGCAGTCATCAAAAGCTGGAAGCAGCAAGGAACAGATTCTCCCTTAGAGCCTCCAGAAGAAGTGCAGGTCTGCCTAATACGTTGACTTTGGCTGAGTGATACTGAATTTATACTTCTGGCCTTTAGGGTTGAGAGAATAAATTTCTGTTGTTGTAAGCCAACAAGTTTGTGGTGATTTGTCACAGCTATCTCAGAAAATTACAATAAATGGATAGATACATAAGTAGGTAGGTAGATACATAAGTAAATGTAAATATTGTCTAGTATGTCCTGTAATTATATTTTTATTGGTATGATATTATACAAATAGCTATGATATTACAGCTATTTCCCATGGTATTAAAAGTTATTCATAAACATCATACAAAAGCTGCATAAATTTATTTTATGGACATTCAGTGCCTTGTTGGAAAATGAGGTCATTTCAGACTTTTAAAAACAAATTACACTATAATAATCACCTTTGAACATATAACTTTGGCAGTATATATGAGTATTTCTTTAGAATTAATGCCTAGAAGAGGTATTGTAGTGTCAAATGTATTTCATGTTTATGGCTTTAAATATGTGTTGTCAAATTCCCATCTGGCAATGTACTATGAATTTAAAACCCCATCTTGTAGCAGATGAGACAGTCTGGTTGCTTACAACAGTGTAAAACTTAGCATCAAAGTTTAATTTTTCCAAAGGGCAAATAGCTGTATTTTTTCTGATTTTAAGAGTAATGTATAACCTTCAAAAACTTTCGGAAAATAAATTATGAAGAGTCAAAAAAATCCACCCTTCCAGAATTTTCTCTTCTTATGAGCACATACATACAGATATGCTGTCTAAACAGGAGCAGTGGGAAAGAGAAAGAAGAGATAAATGAAGACACATCAATGGAGTTAAAGAGAGGAGCTTCCTTAGTTGAAAATCTTAGAAGTCAGCCAAATCCGTAAGTGAAAGAGAGAGAGATTATTGTGTGTGTGTGTGTGTGTGTGTGTGTACTCCTTTAAATGGGGGCTAGGGTAGATGGGGTATTTGAGTTAATAAGTCAAGGATCATTGCTAAGGCCCAGAGAGATTTCAAAAAACTCTGAGAGAGTAACCCGAAATGACCCCCAGAGGAATACTGGATGTATGAAATTGGTGAAAAATAACCTCCAGAATTAACGGAGAGTTTATAAATTGGGGTTTCTACCCCTAAATGACTATAATAAACAATGCAAGCTGTAGTGATAAACACAGTCAGAATTGAATCATGGATTCCCATTCTCTTCCCCAATCTATTCCTCAATAGAGCAAGTTGTGCCTCTTCCAGATTATCTGGCCAAATTCTAGGCATCATCACTGATGGCTGTTCTCATAATCTCAAAGTCATTCAAATTTTACGAGTTGAGAGCTCAGATATAATGGAGAAGAGATAACCCATCTCCACTCTGCTCTGTCTGAATTCCAAACATACTGAATCCGTGAGCTTAATAAAATGGTTATTGATCCACAACACCAAGTTATGGAGCAGTAAATGACTGGAATAGATTCTACTAATTTGTTCTTCATTTTACTTGTTTGTTTTTAGAGACACAGTCTTGCTCTGTCGTCCTTGCTGGAGTGCAGTGGTGCAATCACTGCTCACTGCAACTTCGAACTCCCAGGCTCAAGCAGTCCTCCTACCTCAGCCTCCCAAGAAGCTGGGACTACAGCTGCACACCAGCACCACGCCCACTTTATTTTTCATTTTAGTCCATCCTTAAATACATCAGTATTTTTTTTCCATATTCCATTCTACTCCATTTTTATTTCATTTCTATTCCATCTTTCAAAACCTTGTATATTACACAGGATTTCACTCCAAATTCCATTCTGTTATATTCAATCATGCTACTTCTAAATCTATAGTGAATGTTTTATAGTCCATTTATTTCATGCCATTGCATTTTTGGTTCCATTTTATATTTTTTCTATTTATTTTCAGTTTTCTTTAAAATTTTATTTCACTCTATATTCCATTTTATTTCTTTTCTCATATAACATTCCATCTTTTCTTTTATTTCGTACACCATTCAATATATTTTCACTCCCCTTTCCATTCCATTTTCCCATTGTATTCCATTCCATTTCTAGCCTATTCAATTTTCTGTTTCATAGCCTGTTAAAGTCCATATTCTATTCCTTATGTCTTTCTAGTTTCCACTGTAACTAGTCTCCATTTTACCCCATTCTTCATTACATTTCAAATCAAGTTTCCATTTCATATTATTTAACATTCCAAATACTATTCCATTCTATCTTGTGTTCTTTCTGATTTCTTTTGTTTGTTTGATTGATTTTTTAAAAATTCAATAGTTTGGGGGTACAGGTGGGTTTTGGTTATACAGATAAGTTCTTTGTTGGTGATTTCTGAGAATTCAGTGCATGCATCACCAAAGCAGTATAATTATGGCTAATTATGTAGTCTTTCATCCCTGAGCCTCCTCTCAATCTTCCGCCTTGAGTCCTCAAAGTCCATTACATTACTCTTATGCCTTTGCATCTTCATAGCTTAGCTCCCACTTAAAAGTGAAAACATACAGTATTTGACTTTCCATTCATGAATTATTTCTCTTATAATAATGGCCTCCTAGAGGTTGCAGTGAGCCGAGATCGCAACACTGCACTCCAGCCTGGGTGATAGAGCAAGACTCTGTCTCAAAAATAATAATAATAATAACATCCTCCAACTCCATCCAATTTGATGCAAAAGATATTATTTTTTTCCTTTCTGTAGTTGAGTAGTATTCCGTGATGTATACAAACCACATTTTCTTTATCCACTCACTGGTTGATGGGCACTTACATTGGTTCCATATCTTTGAATTTATGAATTGTGCTGATATAAACATGTGTGTGCATGTGTTATTTTCATATAATGTCTTGTTTTTCTTTGAGGAGATACCCAGTAGTGGGATTGCTGGGTTGAATAGTAGTTCTAATTTTGGTTCTTTAAGGAATCACTATACTGTTTTCAGTTTCTAATCCATCCTGCTAAACATCCCATTGCTTTTTGCCAAAATTATTATAACAGCGAGTTTTAGGAGAACAGTTAACCAATATTTTTATCCAAGATTTGCGTACTGTATTGCGTTATATGAAGAATTTTAACTTCTGGGAATTTATCCACAACAAGAACTAAATGGGAATATGAACACATTTTCACAAGAAGGGTATGTGTCACAGTAATGTGTTAGAGAGTGAAAATTTGGAGACAACATAAATGTTGGAAATATAAGAATGTTTGAAAATATATGCTTCCTCTATAAATGGAATACTTCTAGTTACAAAATGACCTTATGTAAACGTATTATTTGACATGGAAAGTATGATCTTTTGTAAAGTGTATAATCCAAAACACAGATTAAAAAACAATATGTATGGATAAATAATTCTATTTTCATAAAACAAAAATTTAAAACATGTATAAATAGCTATTCTGCCAATATACAATTAAACATTTTCAGTAATTGTCTATGAGTGTGTGGGAATTTAGGTGCTAATTTTCTTACATTTGCTTTTCTGCTTTGGGCAGTAAGTATGCAAGCTTTTTGTAGTAATGACTAAAAATAAGTGTCCAAATATTAAATTTCAAGCCTGTACATCACAGCATATTTATATTAATAGAAACTAGACATCGTTTACTAAGAATGGAGAGTATGTGCAATAAATTAAGGCATATTTATCCCTGGATTCTTATGCAGCCCATACAAATGTTGATGCATGTTTAAGAACAGTACCACCTTTAATCACAGGCAATCTCCGTGCATGCCTCAGGGTTCCAGGCAAGCAGAAGCATATTTCCAGAATTTCTAAATTCCCCTCGGGTACCTGAAACCTGCAGGAGGCAGCAGTGCCTCCTCATTTTGACCTGCTCTTCAACCCTTCTATCCACCCCAGTAGAGCTTGAAATAATCCAAAGGTCAGGAGAAGTCCTGGGGCTGTCCCCTCTGGGGTCATCCATGGGCATAGTGTTGTGATCATATTCCATGAGGAACTGCTTGCCAGGGGACACTTTTTGTTGACCAGTGTGGAATTTCTTTCAGAAGACTGCTTAAGACTGAGCCACTAGAATGGCTCTGACATGCTAACTTTGGTCACTCAGACTGTTTATAACCCTACTCCCCCACTTCCCCCGCCCCGCCTGTCACACACACACTTTTAGGGGTTATGTTTAAAAATCAGGAAATTTACATTATTGAGCAGACTGGCTCAGACCCCAGAGGGCTGGCTCATACCCTTCTGTCTGATGTCAGTAGGAACTGGAATGGACTTCTGTGAAGATGAGAAGGGTTACACGATATATAGCTCAACAATCAGAAGCAAAGATTCAGCCAAGGTCTGCCTACCCCACCTTTATCTTCTAGTCCTGGCTCTACCTGCATTTGCAGCAGTGTTGTTTCTCTCTCTAAGAACTTGATATTATGGCTATCCAGTCATATTGGGAGAAGGAGCAGCAGTTTGAATTCATGCAGGTTGAAGTGACCAGAAGGACTAAGAAGGAGGTTGTCCCTGCTACTACTGATGCCAGCAAGAGCAGCAACCTAGATCCTGTTTCCCAGATTCCTCTAAGTCTCAAGTGACCTGATGTCCTTGAGTTCCAAACCCAGCAGCATGGAAGCTTTCTCTACCACAGCCTCTATTTCTATCATTGTTGTGGGCCCTCTGATGGTTAATATTAGGTGTCAACTTGACTGCATTGAGGAATGTCTAGATGGCTGGTGAAGCACTATTTATTCGTGTATCTGTAAGGATGATTTCAGAGTAGATCGATATGCAAGTCAGTGAACTGAGAGAGAAAGACCTCACTCTTAATGTGGGCGAGCAGCACTCAATCAGTTGCCAGTGTTACTAGAACAAAGCAAGAAGAAGAAGGGTAGTATTCAGCATTCAGCTTACTGGATTTTCTCTCTTTCTGTCTCTCTCTATCTATGTCTTCCCAAACAGGATGCTATCTCTCTCTCCTACTGTCCTTGGACATAAGACTCCAAGTTCTTTGGCCTTTGGACTCTGGGACTTGCACTAGTGGCCTCTAGGGACTTTCAGGCATTCTGCCTCAAACTGGAGCTGCATTGTAGGCTCCCCCAGTTTTGAGACTTTTGGACTTGGACTGAACAATGTTACCAACATTCCTCATCTTGCAGGTGACCTGTCATGGGACTTCACCTTTATAATTGTGTGAGCCAATTCTCCCTAATAAACTCATTTATATAAATATACATATATATATATATACACATATATGAGCATTTGTGTGTCTATATAAAATATAAACACATATATACACACATACACACACATACATGCATACACATACACAAATATATATATATATATGTTTGAGCATATGTACATGGATATAGTATATGTGTGTGTATATAGTATATGCATATACACACACGTGAACATATATATATTTTTGTGTATGTATATGTGTATATACATATGTCTCTGTGTGTGTGTGTGTGTATCCTATTGGTTCTGTACCTCTAGAGAACCCCGACTATTACAGATTTTGGTAACAGGACTGATTTTAAGAAACAGAATTTTAAGCAAGAATTTTCATAATTGATTTGAGAGTTTCTGGAATTGGTTCGTGATATGGTTTGGCTCTGTGTCCCCACCTAAATCTCATCTCAAAGTGTAATCCCCATAATCACAATGTGTTGAGGGAGGTACCTGTTGGGAGGTGATTGAATCATGGGGGCAGTTTCCCCCATGCTGTTGTTGTGATAGTCAGTGAGTTCTCATGAGATCTGATGGTTTTTTAAGTGTTTGATAATTCCTCCTTCACACACTCTCCTCTCTCCTGCCACCTTGTAAAGAGGGTGCCTGCTTTCCTTTCCACCAAACTCACAATCTGCCAAGGAATCATCTGTTTCCTAGAACTTCCAAGACCTCTGGAAGAGGACTGAGCCTTTGCTGATATCTTCTCTAAGATCTCAGCACAGCAGTTGAGTCTGGGGTCTGGCAGTCCACCAAGGCCCTGCCCTCCAAGGCCATGATTAACAACTAGGCCTTGCTCTTCTCAATCACAACCAACATGCCAGGCCCTGTTCTTCAAAGCCATGGATGACAGACAGACCCTGCCTTTAGAAGCCATGCCCCCCAACTACGCCCTTCTACAGCTGGCACTGCATAGGGAAGACAAGCCCTCCACAGTCACCCTTTTGCACCTGGGTCTGCTCTCTTGAATCCTGTTCTTCCTGATGGGTTTGCCTTTTTAAGGCTTGTCTTCAGAGTCCTTCCATCTCTCTTGGTCTTGAGGTCCTATGTGTTGCCTCCCAGCTGGTGATGCCATTTGAGTTAATGTCACTTTATCTTCACATCCTGGTAAATTCTCCTTTCTTTATTCTGGGCAAAGTGATAGAAACCTCTTATTCTCTCTAAAGTTTCTTAGTCTGAGTCACTCCTCCTCCCACACTGGGTTTTTGGTTCTGAGCTCCTCCTCCCCTTATAATGCCTTATCATGCTTTTTTTTATTCCCTCACTCCAACTCCAGCCTGTCCCTCCTAGAATTAGGCATGCCTTGCTGCCTAAGCTTAATACCCTGAGTCCTGCCTCTCCAAAACTGCAAACCCAAATAGAGGGTACATTTGCCCCTACACTGTCTGTGCTATGACCTTCAAGGAGCCACTTTCAAGACCCAAAGATGGTATCATGTGCAAGAATGGAGGTCGCAGATATCCTAGAGGATAATACAGCAGGAAGTGCGTGGGTGTATGTAGTGTTCATCTTAGGGGATGTTTTGGCAGCATGTGCATCCACAAAGGGTATCTACATTCATCATTCATCTACTGTGTTAAGTGGATTGCCCACTCAATGGTTACCTGTGGGGTTTCTGAGAGTTCTCCTAGCCACAGGCAACATTATGGGAAGTTTTAAAACTTCTCCTCCCCTTCCCATGATTCATCCACTCAGCACTGACCTGCTATTGACCCTTGATTCTAGGTCCCCTGCTCCCTCAAAGGGCCTGCATTGGCCCTTGAGCTGAAATTTCCCTTTCCTAAGTTGCCTTTTATAGAAAAAATGTCTTAATAAATAAAATTAAGTATTAAATATTTCCTGATTCTGGTCCAAAAATTTAATTTTCTGACAGAAGATTAACAAAAAAATGTAGTCACCATTCCAGTTGACACTAAGGAAGAGAGAGAGTAAAATCTTATCCCAGCAATCATTTATTGGCTCTATTTGAAATAGAGTTTTGACCATGAAATTCCCATTTAGACACTTCATACCATCTTAGCACATGTAATTTGCAACTTGAACAAGAAAAACAGCAGAGTTTATCCAAATGTGTTTGGAGAAAGAAAGGGATGGTGGAGGAATGCAGGGTCAAGAACATCAAGGTTATATGGGGTAGGCAGGGCGATGAGAGGATCACCCAGACTCAGAATCATAAAGGAAGAGACAGTAGGGGTCAGAAGACTGAGGGGCAAAGATCTCAGTTTTTAGGGGAGGAAAATGTTTACATGTTGAGAACAGGTGCTCCTGAGGTCTGCAGGGGTTGGAGGAGACTAGGGCAGTGATTCTAGTTTAATGATTGATGCGGAAAAGTGGTCAGGTATTAAGTTAAAAAATGTTAATGGTTAATCTCATTTTTAAAAAAGTAGTTGTGTCTGAGATTGTGAACATATACATGAGTGTGTGTGAGTGTGTGTAAACATGTTTGAAAAAAATTGAATGGGTGTACACCATGCTGTGAACAAAGTATATACTCAGTTGTTGAAATACTGATGAAGAAGTCTTATATTTTATGTTCCACGTTTTGAACTTGATCATATCACTACTTCCATGATGAGACTCAACTTAGCTGCTTTTCAAAAAATTAAGTTTTGGAGACATGGTAGAAGTTGTGGAGACATTCACCTTAAAGAGAATGGAATGAAAAAAATTTTAAAAGAAACAACAAAATGAACTCTTCCTGTCTCCTTTCCTATATTTCTGCTCTCTTTTCTTTTGGTTTTCTGGTATGTAGCCTGAATTGGCATTAGACCTGGCCAAAAAGATACCTAGTCCTGAGCCCCTTGTTTTAGAGACCCCTTCTCAGAATCTCCTCATGCTACATTTCCTCCCAGAAACAGGATCCCAGAGGGACAAGAGGATGAGCTCCTCAGGTCCGGACACTCTGCCAATTTTGTGAAAAATATCAGACACTCTAATTCTTTTAGAATACTTCCAAAGCCAGTGAGGAACTATTCTCAAAGTTCTTCCTAAGGAAGGAAAAGCTGGGCCTATAATACACTCAATACTAGACACAAAAGGTGGCCATGTGGCCACTGTTTGTGCAAGCACTGTTTGTGGGAGGTATGGGTTAAGACAGATTCAGGGTTAGGTACAAAGAGGGGCTGCATAGTGTAGTATATAGCTGGCCATGGAAAGTGGAGATCCAAGACATAGGCCAGGGGATTAAAGATTTAAATCTAAGACCTCAAGCTATGAACCTACTACATAAAACATTTAGAAAAAATGTCCAAGACATTTGTCTGGGCAAAAATTTCTTAAGCAATATCCCTCAAGCACAGGCAACCACAGCAAAAATGAACAAATAGGATGACATTAAGTTAAAAAGCTACTGCACAGCAAAAGATACAATCAGCAAAGTGAAGAGTCAACCCACAGAATGGGAAAAATACTTGAAAACTACACATCTGATAAGTGGTGATTATCCAGAATATATAAGGAGCTCAGACAACTGTATAGGAAAAAAATCTAATAATTAGATCAGAAAATGGGCAGATTGGAATAGACATTCCTCAAAAGAAGACATACAAATGGCAAACACACATATGAAAACGTGCTCAGCATTATTTATCATCAGAGAAATGCACATCAAAACTACAATGAGTTATCATCTCACCCCAATTAACATGGCTTATATCCAAAAGACAATCAGTAGCACATGTTTGGTGATAATGTGAAGAAAAGGAAATCTTTGCATACTGTTGGTAGGAATGTAAATTAGTACAACCACTATAAAGAACAGTTTCAAGTTTCTTCAAAAAACTAAAAATTGAGCTACCATGTTATCCAACAACCCCACTGCAGTATATATACCCCAAAGAAAGGAAATCAAGATATTGAAGAGATATCTGCACTCCTATGTTTGTTGTAGCACTGTTTACTATAGCTAAGATTTGGATGCAACCTGAGTGTCCATCAACAGATGAATGGATAAGGAATGTGGTACGTATACACAACGGAATACTACTTAGCCACAAAAAATAATGAAATCCTATCATTTTCAACAACATGGATGGAACTAGAGATCATTATGTTAAGTGAAATAAGCCAGGTACACAAACATCTGTTCTTTATATACCTGGCTTATTTCACTTAGCATATGTTCTCACTTATTTGTTGGATCTAAAAGTCAAAACAATTGAACTTGTAGGCATAGAGAGTAACAGTTTGTTACCAGAGGCTGAGAAGGGTAGTGGAGGCCTGGCAGTAGGTGGGGATGGTTAATGGGTTAAATACTAGTTAGAAAGAATGAATAAGACCTACTATTTGATAGCACAACTGAGTGACTATAATCAATTATAACCTAATTGTACATCTTAAAATCATTTAAAGAATATAATTGCATTGTTTCTAACTCAAAGGACAAATGCTTGAGTGGATAGATTCTCCAGTCTCCATGATGTGCTTATTTCACATTGCATACATATATCCAAATATCTCGTGTTTCACTTAAAATTGTACAACTATGTACCCACAAAAAATAAAAAATTAAATTAAAATAAGTTTTAAAACAGTGCTGCTATGAACATAAGTGTACAATTTATGTTTGAATATCTGCTTTAATTATGTTGATTATATACCCCAAATTATAAATTATGGCTCATATGGTAATTCTCTAACTTCTTGAGAACCCACCAAACTTTCCACAGTGACTGCACCATTTTACAATTTCCCCAGAAATGCATGTGTGTTCTAAATTCTCTATATCCTCACCAAAACTTATTATTTTCCTTTTTAAATCATAGCTATCCCCTTTAATATCAAAAGATATTTTATTCTGGTTTTGATTTCTTTTCCATTAAAGACTAAGTACTTTGAGTACTTTTTTCATGTGATTGTTTGTCATTTGCATATGCTGTTTGAAGAAATGCCTATTTAAGCCTTTTGTCCGTTTTTAAAATTAGATTTTTGTTATTTTATTGTTGAGTTCTAAGCACTCACTATATATTATGGATATAAAAACCTTACTAGATATATGATTTACAATGTTTTTTTGTTTGTTTGTTTGTTTGTTTTTTGAGATGGAGACTTGCTCTGTCACCCAGGCTGAAGTGCAGTGGCACGATCTTGGCTCACTGCAACTTCTGCCTCCCAGATTCAAGAGATTCTCCTGCCTCAGCCTCCTGGCAAATATTTTATCCTATCTTGTGAATTGCTCTTTTACTCTGTTGATAGTATCCTTGATGTACAAAAGTTTTAATTTTGATGAAGTTCAATTTAATTATTGTGTTATTGCTTATGCTTTGAGTGCCATATTTAAAAAACCACTACCAAATCCAAGGTTGTAAAGATCTGCCACTATATTTTCTTCTAAGAGTTTTATATTTTTAGTTCTTACATTTAGGTCTTTGATCTATTTAGAATTAATTTTTATATGTGATGTGAAGTAAGGATTAAACTTTATTCTTTTACCTGTGGATATCCAGTTGACCCAGCATCATTTGTTAAATAAACAATTATTTCTCCATTGAATGGACTTGGTACCCTTGTCAAAAATTATTTAACCATAAATATATGGGTTTATTTCTGGACTCTCAATTTTATTCTATTTTTGTTGTGGGAAGTCAGGACCCCCAATGGAGGGACTGGCTGGAGCTGTGGCAGAGGAACATAAATTGTGAAGATTTCATATTAATATGAACATTTTTCAGTTCCCAAATAGTGATTTTATAATTTCTTATGCCTGTCCTTACTTTAATCTCTTAATCCTGTTATCTTTATAAGCTGAGGATGTACATCACCTCAGGACCACTGTGATAATTGTGTTAACTGTACAAATTGATTGTAAAACATGTGTGTTTGAACAATGTTAAATCAGTGTGCACCTTGAAAAGGAACAGAATAACAGTGATTTTTTTTTTTTTTTTTTTGAGACGGAGTCTGGCTCTGCCGCCCAGGCTGGAGTTCAGTGGCTGGATCTCAGCTCACTGCAAGCTCCGCCTCCCAGGTTCACGCCATTCTCCTGCCTCAGCCTCCCGAGTAGCTGGGACTACAGGCGCCCGCCACCTCGCTCGGCTAATTTTTTTTGTATTTTTTAGTAGAGACGGGGTTTCACCGTGTTAGCCAGGATGGTCTCGATCTCCTGACCTCGTGATCCGCCCGTCTCGGCCTCCCAAAGTGCTGGGATTACAGCAGAATAACAGTGATTTTTAAGGAACAAGGGAAGACAACCATAAGGTCTGCCTGCCTGAGGGGTCGGGGAAAAACAGCCATATTTTTCTTTTTGCAGAAAGCCTATAAATGGAAGTGCAAGTAGGCAAGATATTGCTAAATTCTTTTCCTAGCAAGGAATATTAATATTAATACCCTGGAGAAGGAATGTGTTCCCTGGGGGAGTTCTATAAATGGCTGCTCTGGGAATGTCTGTCTTGTGCAGTTGAGATAAGCACTGAGATATGCCCTCGTCTCCTGCAGTACCCTCAGGCTTACTAGGGTTGGAAAAACTCCACCCTGGTAAATTTGTGGTCAGATTGGTTGCCTGCTCTCAAACCCTGTTTTCTGTTGTTTAAGACGTTTATCAAGACAATATGTGCATCGCTGAACATAGACCCTTATCAGTGGTTCTGCTTTAGCCCTTTGTCCTGTGATCTTTGTTAGACCCTTATTAGTAGTTCTGCATTTTGCCCTTTGGAGCATGTGATCTTTGTACCTACTCCCTGTTCTTGCACCCCCTCCTCTTTTGAAACCTTTAATGAAAACTTGCTGGTCTGAGACTCAGGCAGGCATCATGGTCCTACCGGTATGTGATGTCACCCCTGGTGGCCCAGCTGTAAAATTCCTCTCTTTGTACTGTCTCTCTTTATTTCTCAGCCAGCTGACACTTATGGGAAATAGAAAGAACCTACATTGAAATATTGGGGGTGGGTTCCCTCAATATATTTTGTTGGTCTTTATGTCTTTTCTCATGCTGGTACCATATGGTTTTTTTTACTGTAGCTTTGTTGTGAAGTTTTCAAAACACAAAGTGTGAGAACTCCAACTTTATTCTTCTTTTAAATTTTTTTTTAATATGCTGGGTCCCCACACTTTCATGAAAATTTTAGGATCAGATTTTCCATTTCTTCAATAAAGATCATTTGGATTTTTAAAGGAATTACATTAAATCTGTAGCTTGCTTTGGGAAGTTTTGTCATCTTAATATTAAATGTTCTAATTCATGAAGATGTCATGTCTTGTCATTTATTTAGGTCTTCTTTAATTGTTCCAACATTTTTTGAAGTTTTCAGTGTACAAGTCTTGCACATACTCAGTTGAATTCATTTCTATGTATTTCATTATTTTTGATGTCACTGTCAATGAAAATTTTTAAAATTTTTACTTTGGCGTTTTTCAGTGATGATATGTAGAAATACAAATGATTTTTGCATCTTGACTTTGTTTTTTCTTTTCTTTATTTCTTCTAAAGAAAAAAATGGGATACGTGTGCAGAATGTGGTGTGTTACATAGGTATATGTGTACCATGGTGGATTGCTGAGCCTATTGACCTATCCTCTAAGTTCCCTCTCCTCATCCTCCACCCCCTAACAGGCACTGGTGTGTGTTGTTCCCCTCCCTACATCCATGTATTCTCAATGTTCAACTCCCACTTATGAGTGAGAACATGCAGGGTTTAGTTTCCTGTTCTTGTGTTAGTTGCTGAGGATGATGGCTTCCAGCTTCATCCATATCCCTGCAAAGGACATGATCTCATTCCTTTTTATGGCTGCATAGTATTCCACAGTGAATATGTACCACATTTTCTTTATCCAGTCTATCATTGATGGGCATTTAAGTTGGTTCCATGTCTTTGTTATAGTAAATAGTGCTTCAATAAACATATGTATGCATGTATCTGTATAGTAGAATGATTTATATTCCTTTGGGTATATACCCAGTAATGGGATTGCTGGGTCAAATGGTATTTCTGGTCCTAGATTCCCTGAGGAATTGCCACACTGTCTCCCACAATGGTTGAACTAATTTACATTCCCACCAACAGTGTAAAAGCATTCCTGTTTCTTCCCAGCCTCACCAGCATCTATTGTTTACTGACTTTTTAATAATCTCCATTCTGACTGGCGTGAGATGATATCTCACTGTGGTTTTGATTTGTATTTCTCTGATGATCAGTGATGTTGAGCTTTTTTCATATGTTTGTTGACTTCATAGGGTCTGTTCATATCCTTTGCCCACATTTTGATGAGGTCGTTCGATTTTTTCTTGTAGATATGTTTAAGTTGCTTGTAAATTCCGGATATTAGACCTTTACCAGATGGGCAAATTGCAAAATTTTCTCCCATTCTGTAGGTTGCCTGTTCACTCTTATGATAGTTTCTTTTGCTGTGCAGAAACTCTTTAGTTGAGTTAGATCCCATTTGTCAATTTTGGCTTTTGTTGCCATTGCTTTTGGTGTTTTTGTCATGAAGTCTTTACCCGTGCCTACATCCTGAATGGTATTGCCTAAGTTTTCTTCTAGAGTTTTTATGGTTTTGGGTTTTACATTTAAGTCTTTAATCCATCTTGAGTTAATTTTTGTATAAGGTGTAAGTAAGGGGTACAGTTTGAATTTTCTGCATATGGCTAGCCAGTTTTCCCAGCAGCATTTACTGAATAAGAGATCCTTTCTCCATTGCTTGTTTTTGTCAGGTTTCTCAAAAATCAGATGGTAGTAGATGTGTGGTGTTATTTCTGAGATCTCTGTCCTGCTCCATTTGTCTATATGTCTGTTTTGGTACCAGTATCATGCTGTTTTGGTTACTGTAGCCTTGTAGTAGAGTTTGAAGTCAGGTAACGTGATGCCTCCAGCTTTGTTCTTTTTGTTTAGGATTATCTTAGCTACATGGGGTCTTCTTTGAGTCCATATAAAATTTAAAATTGTTTTTTTCTAAATCTGTGAAGAATGTCTGGTAGTTTGATAGGAATAGCATTAAATCTATAAATTACTTTGGGCAGTATGGCCATTTTCATATTAATTGTTCTTATCAATGAGGATGAAATGTTTTTCCATTTGTTTGTCCTCTCTTATTTCCTTGAGCAGTGGTTTGTAGTTCTTCTTGAAGAAGTCCTTCACATCCCTTGTTAGCTGTATTACTAAGTATTTTATTCTCTTTGTAACAATTGTGAATGGGAGTTCATTCATGATTTGGCTCTCTGCTTGTCTTTTGTTGTCATAAAGGAATGTTTGTGATTTTTGCACAATGGAGACTTTGCTGAAGCCGAGGACCAGACGGATTCACAGCTGAAGTCTACCAGAAATACAAAGAGGAGCTGGTACCATTCCTTCCAAAACTATTCCAAACAATTAAAAAAGAAGGACTCCTCCTTAACTCATTTTATAAAGCCAGCATCATCATGATACCAAAACCGGAAGAGGCACAACACAAAAAGGAAACTTCAGGCCAATATCCCTGATGAATTACATTGTTTTATGCTTTTGTATTTTAAGTCATGTAAGAATTAATTAGGAGTTACAAACTGAAAGCGCAATAATACTGGCTTTTAAATTTACCTATGCAATTACATTTACTAGTATTATTTTTTGTAACTTTAATTTAGTGTCAGGGGTATATGTGCAGGTTTGTTACATAGGTAAATTGCATATCTTGGGGATTTGGTATACAGATTATTACCCAGGTAATAAACACAGTATCCTATAGGTATTCTTTATTTCTTTATATGGCTTTGAGTTACTGTATAGTGAACTTTTGTTTTAGCCTGAAAAAAAATCCTTTTGGCATTTCTTATAAGAAAAATCTACTAGCAAGAAATTTCCTCAGCTTTTGTCTATCTGGGCGTGTTTTAATTTCTCCATCACTTTTGATAGCCTTAAAAATGTAGTGTTCCTGGTTAAAAATGGAAGAGAAGATTTGTGTCTTTCATCAGATTTGTGAAGTAGAGGCTCATTTTTAAATAAATAAAATATGGTGAATATTCTTATGTAAATAAAAATTACTTTTTTAGTAAATCCATGATTTCTATCAAGAAAATTAAAATCTGCTGCTGCCCCGATATAAGATTCTAAAACATTTCTATCTTTTCATTGAGTAACACTGCTAGACAAATGATGGACAATACTACTGAAGTATGTCTCTTCCAGGGAAAAAAAATTTTGATGTTTCTTTCTTTTATATTATTGTTATAGAATTACTATACTGTGTGTGTGTGAGAGAGAGAGAGAGAGAAAGAGAGAAGAGAGAGAGAGCAAGAAATTGAGAGAGGCAAATATAAAATCATAATAGAAGGTAGTATGTGTTACAATAACAATAGAACAGAACAAAGAACAAGAACCTCACACCAAATGTGCAGTGGTATAACTCGACAGAATATGTGAATGGGGAAAGAAGAGGAGTCTTGCCCCACCAATGCAGTGGTGTAATTAGACAGTGAATGTTAGCTGACCAAAGAGAAAAAAAATGAGCAGCCTAATTGGTACAGTGGTACAACTTGGCAGCAAATGTCAATGTAGCAGGAGTCCTGCATCATCATTGAAGTTATGTAACTGGATACGGCATGTGAATGGGGGAAAGTAGCACCTTGAACATTTATGTTGTAGAGTAACTAGATAGATGACATAATCATGGAGTATAGAAAAAGCCAGAAACCATCACTGTAGTGCTAAGGGACAGGAGATGTGAATGGGGAAAAAAGAAGAGCACTCATGATAGCACAACAGAGTGAATACAGTCAATAACAATTTAACTGTACATTTTAAAATAAAGAGTATAATTGGATTATTTGTTACACAAAGGATAAATGCTAGAAGTGTTGGATGCTCCATTTACCCTGCTGTGATCTTTAACATTGTACCCCGTATCAAAAGATTTTATATACTCCATAGCTATATACACCTAGTATATACTGACAAAAATTAAAAATTAAAAAAAAAAAAGAGTACCTAAATGCCTGTACAATATAATTAGTGGAGGAAAGAGGAGAAAAGACCAAAAAGGTAGTCCTACACCTTTCGTACAATGGGGTATCTAGGTATATAACGTGAATAGGACAAGGAGAGGAGCCTGAACTTATAAATGCACTGTGTAACTAGGCAGATGATGTGAACAGTGATAAAAGAAAAACTTCAGCCAAATTAAATTTAAAGGAGTTTAATTGAGCAATGAACAATTCACAAATCAGACAGCCCCCAGAATCACAGCAGATTCAGAGAAACTCCAGTGCAGGCACATGATGAAAGAAGATTTGTGAACATAAAAAGGGAAATGACATACAGAAATTGGAGGTGAGGTACAGAATGGCTGGATTGTTGCAGGAAGTCAGTGACCCCAAATGGAGGGACCAGCTGAAGCCATGGCAGAAGAACATAAATTGTGAAGATTTCATGGACATTTATTGGTTCCCCAAATTAATACTTTCATAATTTCTTATGCCTGTCTTTACTGCAATCTCTGAACATAAATTGTGAAGATTTCATGGACACTTATCACTTCCCCAATCAATACCCTTGTGATTTCCTAGGCCTGTCTTTACTTTAATCTCTTAATCCCATCATCTTCATAACCTGAGGAGGATGTATGTTGCCTCAGAACCCTGTGATGATTGCGTTAGCTACACAAATTGTTTGTAGAGCATGCGTGTTTGAACAATAAGAAATCTGGGCACCTTGAAAAAAGAACAGGATAACAGCAATGTTCAGGGAACAAGGGAGATAGCCTTGACCTCTGACTTCTGGTGAGCTGGACACAGCAAAGCCATATTTTTCTTCTTTCAAAAGCAAATAGGAGAAATATCACTGAATTCTTTTTCTCAGCAAGGAACATCCCTGAGAAAGAGAACACGTCCCTGAGGGTAGGTCTATGAACGGCCTCCTTGGAGGTGGCTGTCTTTTATGGTGGAAGCCTAAGGGATGAAATAAGCCCCGGTCTCCTGTAGCACTCCCAGGCTTATTAGGACTAGGAAATACACTCCAAATAAATTTTGGTCAGACAGGTTGTCTGCTCTCAAACCTTGTCTCCTGATAAGATACTATCAATGACAATGTGTGCCTGAAACTTCATTAGAAATTTTAATTTCACCCCATCCTGTGGTCCTGTGATCTTGCCCTGCCTCCACTTACTTTGTGATATTTTATTACTTTGTGAAGCATGTGGTCTCTGTGACCCACACCCTATTCGCACACTCCCTCCCCTTTTGAAAATTGCTAATAAAAACTTGCTGGGCTTATGGCTCAGGGAGCATCACGGAACCTACTGACATGTGATGTCTCCCCCAGACACCCAGCTTTAAAATTTCTCTCTTTTGTAATCTTTCCCTTTATTTCTCAGACCAGCTGACGCTTAGGGAAATAGAAAAGAACCCATGATAACTATTGGGGGTGGGTTACCCCGATACTGAATTGGTTATAGCTCGTCACTTGCTTTACTTTAACACAGTTTGAACACTCAGCAACATATTAATGGTTGAAGTATGGCCACTGGGTTTGGCCAAGACTTAGGGATTGTTACAGGTACATATTTCTAAGTTAGGTTTTCAATCTTGTCTACTATTAAGGTAGGTTGCAGTTCATCCACAATGAGTCAAATATAGAAATACAGAGTCCTTCTCAGGCCATATTTAGTTATCTTTAACAACAGCATAAAGAGAAGAAACTCTAACATATCAGTTAACTGGTGCTACTATCCCAGGAATGGAAAAGGGAAAGGAAGATAAACCCCAGAACATTAGCACAGTGGTATAAATGGATAAGGCACATGACAGGATGAAAATGGAGAAAAACAGCATCATTCACGCAGTGTAATAACTGGGCAGATTTAGTAAAATATACATAAAAGGAGCACCTCCAAAACAAAAGTGTCCCAGTGTGTCTGGGCAAGGGATGTGAATAGGGAGCAGAGGAGGAGCTTCACATCACTACAATAGTGTAAAGGGACAGGCCATGTAATTGGGATGAAGAAGAGAAGTCCAGTTTCTTCAGTGCAGCAGAGTAACTGGACAAAGAAAATAAAAGTGGCATTGAGGTACAGTTGGTATTCTGGACTGTTTTTGAGAATGGGGTGAAGAGTAGAGTGGTCAGGCACCTAGTCTAGGTGGATAACAATTCAGGGCACAAAGGAAGTGCCTTGCACTATCAGTGCAGTAAAAGGAAAAGAGGTAATGAGGCACAATCCTGCATCATCAATGCACTGAGTGTCCTGGGTTGGTTTATGGACAGCACAAAGAGGAAGAGTCCTGAATACTCAGTTTGGGAATGGAGGGGTGGGGAGGGAGTGAGAGAATATAAATATGGCAAAGAGGGGAAGCCCAATGCCATCAATACAGTGGGGTAATTGAACATAAAGTGTGAACAGGAACAGCGAAAGAATCATACAACATTATTACAATGGTGTAAGTAGACAGAGAAAATGAAATGAGGAAAGAGCAGGATACTAGCATTATCAGTAAAGCAGTATAACTGTGTTGGGTGTGAGGAGGCAATGAAGGCATTCTACAACAATGTAAATGTCTTATTTCTGTTAGAGATTTAGCCCATTAACAAAGCTGGAACTCTATGGTAAATGATGAGGCCAGAAAAATCCTTCCAGATTATTTTTAAATTTATGCTTAAAGTTGGAGATAAATTGGTCTTGTTTATATTTGTGACCAAATTTGGAAGTGAAAGTCAAGTGGATAGAATCAAAAACATTGCCATCAAATTTCTTGGCTTTGTATAAAGAAGTTATGCTATTTAAAATTCATCTGAATGTCATCATTTATGATGATTCATCTAGCCTCTTCAAACCAAAGGCCAGCATCTCCTGCACCCACAAGGAGATTGACCAGCAGATTTTAAAATCCCTGGTGAGGAAGCCCCAAGGAATAGTCTTAACTAATTGGAAAATTATGCTCAATTTTTCCAGGGATCCAGAAAATATTTAACAATGTCAATGCATTCAAAAGAATACCATAATTTAAAAATAATATAGTCTCAATTGGTTGTTCTTGGAGTCCTTGAGTTCCTTGAGAGCCCTCAATGGGATGAGGGAGCCTAAAACTTAGGTGACTATAAAGCATGGGTGGTAGGGAAAGCATGAGAAGGGAAAAGACTGGCAAAGGTGGTGGAGGTAGGAATGTTTAAGGAGGACAGAAGAAAGGATTAAAGGGAACTAAAGGTTAAGTCAAATGTAGTTATAAAAAGGGGAGAGTAAAGGTGGAGGGTGTGATAGAAAGGGATAGTCTTAGAAGGCTTTGGGTAGGGGAGATGACTTTTGAAAAAAGTAATGGCTTCTGAAAGATCTTGTGGGAGATAAGTTTTTCTGCCTCTTCATACTAGACAAGATAAGCAGACCAGTGCTTGAATGAGATATTGCATATGCAGAACTCAGTATCCCCTAGCAAGTGAACAAGTTTAGTGATATCTTAAGATCCCAAAAGTGGTGGTTCCAAATTCAATGCTGTCTTTAGAAAAACTGTAGCATTTTGGAGGAAATTAGGTGGAATTGGAACTGTAGTGACAGTGTATGAGCCCTGTGTGCAAAGAGTCTGAGGGATATCAGTTAGTTTAAAGGTTTCTCAGGATAATGAAATGATCACCTATCAGGCCTAAAGGCACTTAAACCCAAGGTATAATTTCCAAGGAGAGACTCAGGGACGTTAATCCCCCTAAGAAAAGCAATGGGATATTAAACAAATGTATGAATTTTTCAAGATAGAGTCAGGGTCATAAGCCCCACTCAGAAACACAGAAGTAGAATACAGAAAAAAAAAAGTACTTAAATAAAAGAAAAATAAAGTCAACTGCTTCCTGTGATAAAACACAAATGTATAAGCATGAGATAAGTAGTTATCATTCACCACCATGAATCCTGATTTACCTAGCCAGAAAAAGACACAAAGGGCCCTTGAAGATGGTATCAATACCTGAGTAAAAACACTAAGGTCCAAGGGCCAGTCAACACTCTGAGTAATGTCAACAAATGGTAAAAGATTTTTAAAAAGCTATCCCAGATATTAGTTTCAAAATACTTTATTAAGGGAGGATATTACAATTAAAACACTCTGAAAGTCTAAGGCAGAAACATCTCAGAGAGGGGTGAACAACAAAAGCTGTTATATGCAGATACCATGGTATAAGTAGCAGTGAAAAGGGGAAGGCAGTGGTAAAATCTCTGGGGAAGTTATTGAAACTTAGTAAACTGTGTCAAACCTTGCAATAACATAAAAGTCTAGGCAAGGAATACTGCTTGTTTTGAGAAACATGAGAGGTGGGGCTGTCTGAGATGGAGCAAACAAACTACAGTGTGATAACTTCACATGAAGTTTGAGACCTACTTGTTTTAGTCAATCCAGACTAAACTACACCAAGCCCAAAGTTTTATCCTCCTTCTCAGGAAGAACCTTGAAGGAGGTGCTTGGTTCAATGTGAAGCTACCTTTAGGGATGATTGGTCAGGAAGTGCATAGGTCATGGAACTTCCAGTCTGGAGGAGAACCAGGAAGATGTGCATGAATGGAAGTCACAGTTATCCTACAGGAGAATCCTGCAGGAAGTGCATGGGTGTAGGTAGTATCCACCTTAGGGGATGTTTTGGCAGCATGTGCATAGACAGAAGGTGCAGTAAGCTTAGAGGAGGAAATGGCAGGTGTTGTATGGATGGTGGTAGGACCCAGATCATGGAAGGCTAAAATACATGCATGCAGAATGCAGCCATCTTAGAGGAGGGATAAGGGAGTGGCATCAATGTAAGATTCAATCATCCTGTAAAGGACTTCACAAAAGATGATGTGCTGGAGGATAAATACAGCCTAGAGTAAGACATTGCAGGAGATCCTCATGTAGAAGGCATATTTGGTCTAATGTACCTTTCAATAGGAAGTGCATGAGTGGAGGGAACATCAAGCTTAGGGCAGCAGGCATCAAGAAGAACATGAGCGGGGAAAGCACTCTACCTGCACAAGTAATTAGCAAGAGGTGCGTAAGTAGACAGTGTAGCCCGTCTAAGTATGGTCTAATAGGAAGTTGATGGGTAGAAGAATGAAATTGGACCCTTATATCACAATATACCCCCAAATTAACTCAATGTTGATTACAGATTCAAATGTGAGATCAGAAACTGTGAAACAACTGGAAGAAAACAAAAACAAAAGAGAAACACTACATGACATTGATCTGGACAATGATTTTTTGAATTTTGCCCCAAATGTGCAAACAACAAAAGCAAAAATAGACAAATGGCAATACATCAAATTAAAATAGTTCTGCATAGCAGAGAATACAATTAATAAAAATTTGTCTCCCCCCAAATGGGAGAAAATATCTGAAACCATACATTTGATTAATATTGGTTAATATTCAAAATGTGTAAGAAACACAAACAACTTTATAGCCAAAAACAAACAAACAAACAAACAAATAAAAACTGGGCAAAGAACCTGAACAGACATTTCTTAAAAGAAGACATATAAATGACCAACAGATATATTTTTAAATGCTCAGAATCACTAATCATTAGGGAAATTAAAATTAAAACCACAATGATATATGCCTCATACCTGTCAGAATGGCTATTATCAAAATGATGAAGAGTAACAAGTGTTGGTGAGGATGCGGAATAAAGGGAACACTTGAACACTAGATGGGAATGTAAATTAGTGCAGTCATTATGGAAAATCATATGGAGGTTCTTAAATAAAAGCTAAAAATTGAATTACAATATGACCCAACAATCCCACTTCTAGATATTAACCCAAATGATTTGATATCAGTTTGTCAATGAGATATCTAAACTCCCATGTTTACTGCAGCCCTATTCAAAACAGTCAAATTATGGAAGCAACTAAAGTGTCTATCAAAAGAAGAATGAATAAGGAAAATGTGGTGCACACATGTGTCACTGAATGATAGAGGTACATTCTGAGAAATGTGTTGTTGGGTGATTTTGTGTTGTGCAACCACATCATAGAATGTACTTACACAAACCTAGATGGTGTAGCCTGCTGCACACCCAGGCTATATGGTGTAGCCTTTTTCTCCTAGGCTACATACCTGTACAGCATGTTACTACACTGAATATTATAGGTAATTGTAATACAATGATAAGTATTTGTGTATCTAAACATATCTATATATGGAAAAGGTAACGTTGCACTACAATGTTATGAGGGCCACCACAACATCACTAGGCAATAGAAATTTTTTGGCTCCATTATAATTTTATGCAACTACTGTCATATATGTGTTCCACCATTGACCAAAACACCATTATGTGGCATATGACTGTATACATACACAATGAAATGCTCTTCAACCTTAAACTAGAAGAAAATTCTAATATTTGAAACAACATGGATGGAATTAGAGAACAGCATGCTAAGTGAAATAAACCAGGAACAGAATGGCAAATATAGCATATTCTCACTCAAATGTGGACTCTAAAACAATTAAATTCATAGAAGCAGAGTGAAGAATGGTGGTTACAGAGGTTGGAAATTGTGGAAATTGAGGAGATGATGATCAACAGGTGTAAAGTCTAAGTTAACAAGAGTGCCTTTTCTTGAGCTCTATTGCCCACCATGGTGTATATAGTTAAGAATAGTCTCTTGTATATTTCAAAATTGTTCAAGAGTAAATTTCAAATGTTCTCATCACAAAAAATAAGTATTTGAGGTAATAGATATGTGTAAAAGCTTGATTTAATTATTTCACATTGTATTTATAAATTATAACATTACTTTGTACCCCATAAATATATAAAATTATCAATTATCAATTTATAATAAAATAAAAATTATATAGGTTAAGGGTGCATCCTGGGTGAGGTAAAATTATATTATATATCATTATATAATTATAATTTTAAAAGTAATTTTACATATATTTAAAATTATATTTTTTATTTATTATATATTTATATATTTTATATATTTATATAATTTTACCTCACCTAGGATGTACATGGCAGGAGCTGCACAGGTAGAAGGAGTATCCAGGCTATAAGAATATTCTGCAGATAATACAAGCCAGAGGATACAATCTAAAAAGGGAAGGATGTAGAACGTGACACATGGGTTCAAGATGAAACTAGATTTGTGTAAAATTTGGAAAAATGTGCTTGGGTGAAGGGTGAAGTCAGCTTAATGAAAGACCAGGCAGAAAGTACATAGTTGTAAGGGGCTTCAAGCCTAGGGAGAAACAGGGGAAACATTCATTCAAGGGGATAATTTGGCAGGGAGTGCATGGGTGGAGGGATAATTCCGTATGGGGGAGAATTAGGGAGGTGATGCATTTGTGAGGAAAACCATCAGCTTAGACTTTAACCTTTTGGGTTCTCGGTGGTAAATTGAAAGAAGTAGAATTGTCTTGGGGCGCACATAAAATACACTAACACTAATGATAGCTGATGAGATTTAAAAACTCGCAAATATTATAATGTTTTAAGAACACTTACAAATTTGTGTTGGGCTCATTCAAAACCATCCTGGGCCACATGTGGTCCTCCGGCCATGGGTTGTAAGCTTGGCTTAAAGTAAGACATGGCAGAATGTGTATGGTTGGAGAAGCTATCAGAACTAGAAAAGGATTTGGAGGAGATGATTAGTGAAAGGTACAGCCACCCCACCATACGACAGAACAGGAGGGTCCAGGGTGGAAGACAGAGTCCACTTATAGGAAAATCAGTAAGAAATGAACAGTGGATAGGTCATTTCACATATGAAAGGATATGGTAGCAGTGAACGGATGTTAAATGCAGCCAGTCTAGAGAAATAACAGTAGCAGATGCATGGGTTAATTTTCAGCCAGCATAGGGGGTATTATGCCACGAGGTGCGTGGGTTGAAGGTGTAGCCAGGCTATGGTAGGACCAAGTAGGATATGCATTGTTGGAGGTTGCAGGAAACGTGTGTCAGAAACTAGCAGGAGGTGCATGGGACTAGTGAACATCCAGGCTAAGTGAAATCTTGGAAATGGGCACAAGGGAAGAAGGAGCATTCAGCCTATCACAGAAACAAGTTCGTGATTCATGGGTGAAAGAAGCATCTAACCAAATGGTAGACCAGCATGTAGTTCATGGGTGGAGGGATAAACTAACCTGGTAGAAGACCAGGCAGTAGGTGTAGAAGTGGAGTTTATATTCAGCAGAGGGAAGGCCACAGGAAGTATAGAAGTCAAGCATGCAGCTAGCATAATGGAGGACATGGAGGGAGGTAAATGGATGTAGAAAGGATCCAAGCTAGATGAGTATTCTGATGAAGGCAAATGGTCTGAGGGGGCAGCCAGAATATGTGGGACATGGCTGGTAGTGCATGAGTTATGGGTACAGCAAGCCTTGGGAGGACCTGGCAGGACGTTAGGCATGGAGGCAGCCTAGGGGACAACTTGGCAGAAAATGCATAGGTGTCAAGAACTTCGTGCCTAGAGAAGGACTAGGATGACTTTCATGAATGAAAGGGAAAGTCACCAAAGGAGATTCCAGCAGTAAGTGCATAGGTGGAAGGCATTCAGATTAGGGGAGGATTTGCAAGAAGATTCATTAAAAGAGGTTGAAGCCAGCTTAAGGGAGGACATGGGAAATTGTACATGGGCGGCAAAGGTATCAAACCTATGGTAGGAATCAGGAGGAAGTGCATTATTGCACAAAGTAGCCAGTCTAGGGCAGGGCATTTTCATAGCTGTCTGTGTACAAACTGCAGCCAGTCTTGGGGAAAATCATCAAAAAGTGAATGGTGGCTAGGTCATCCGTCATCCAATATATGAAAGGACATGGGTGTAAAATGCAGCCAGCTTAGAGAAGTACCAGCAGAAGGTGCATGGGTGAGGCCTCAGCCAGCATAGGGAAGGTTATGTCAGGAAGTGCATGGTTAAAATGTATAGCCAAGCTACCATAAAGCTGGGTAGGATTTGTGCAGTTGGAAGGTAAAATCCACCAGGAGGTTCATGGTAAGAGGAAGCTTCTGGACTAAGTGAGGGCTCAGCAAGAGGTATGAAGGAGGAACATACAGTCTATGGTAGGACAGAGTGGTCAGATAATGCGTGGAGGAAACATCTAGCCAGTGGGAAGACCAGAAGTTTATGAGTGGAGGATTCAGTCAGTCTAAAAACATGCCAGGGTGTGTATGCAGGCTGCAGCCATATTAGGAGAGGTGTTAGAAGATGATATACATGTGGAAGGTGCAAACAACCAAGGGGCTGGTCTGGTTGGAAGTGCATGGTGTGAAAAGAAAATAATATCTCAGGAACTCAAACTCACCATATCAAAGGGAAAAGTTAAGCTTGGGAACTGAGTCATGCAAAAATCTGCCTTCTTTTTGCTCCTAAACAGATAACAGCAAAGAAAGAAGGCCATATATCTCCCCAGGTGACTTCGCTCACAGATTTCTTACAAGGAAATTCCTTGCGTGCCCCAAAATCTTTACTACCTAAAATAGAGTTGTGTTTAATTTCACCCTAACAGTGTGAATTAACAGCTTATCTTCACATGTATGAGACAAAGACAAGATGAGAAATCATCCCTCTACCCACCTTAACAGAAATGCATATTTGACTTCTTCCTCTACTCTGTTTACATTATCTAAAATGCAGATATAAAGAACACTAGACGAATGCATAATTGACTGTTCTTCTTTCTCTGCTGCCCCCTATTTCCCCTTTAAATATTGAAATCTTCAAAACCCGCTTTGGAAAAAGTGTGGACCACAGATTTTACTGTAACTTTTGTCTCTTTTTCCTGGGTGTGTCCTCAACCTTGGCAAAAATAAACCTCTAAATTGATTGAGACTGTTTCAGACACTTTTTGGTATACATTTGGAAGAGGGAACATCCAGCAAAAAAGGAGGTAGTTGCAAAAATACATGGGTAGAGAAAATATCCAGTCAATAGTAGGATCAGGTGGGCATTTCATTGGTAGATAGAGAATCCAGGCTAATGGAGTAAATGGCAGCAGTTGCAGTATAGGAAAGGGAAGCAAGCTTAGGGGAAAACCTGCAGAAAGTGCCTACATAAAATATGCAGTGAGAACCAAGAAGTACATGAGTGCAAGTGAGACAATCACCAGTAGGTTCAAGTCTGGAGGTTCAGAAAGCCTAGGGAAGACTAGGCAGGAGACACATTAGTGGAGGGAGCATGCAGTCTAATGGTGGACATAGCAGGAAGTTAAAGGTTTGTGGAAGTACTCCAGTTTCTAAAAAAAACAGCAGCATGTGAGCCAGAGGAGGGACCAGAGGGTTCATGGGAAGAAGTAGCATTCATCCTAAGGTAGAATTGGTAAAAATTGCACACATATAGGAAGGAGCAATTCCATACAAGGACCAAGCAGGTACTATATATGTAGAGGATGCAGCCTTATTATGAGTGGAATCAAAAGGATCTGCAAACATGGAGAAGACAGCCAGAAGAATTGGCTATAAGTGCATGGTAAAGGAGGCATCCAACCAAGGTGGAGAATCTGTGGGTTCATATATGCAGGGTGCAGCAAGAATAAGACAGGATTCAGCAAACAGTGCAAGGGTGAAGAATATACTCAATCTAGGGGGAAAAATTTTCAGGTGGCGTATGGTTGGAGAGTGAAACTAGCCAAAGAGAGATACATAGGTGGAAGAAACATGTAGCCCTAAAAAGGATATGGGAATAAGTACATGCCTGGAGGAAGCATCCACCCTAGGGGTAGTCTTGGCAGGAGTTGCATGGATGGATTATTCAGTGAGTATAGGGACAGATATGGCTATAAGCTCATGCATGGGTAATGGAGCAGCCAGTATAGGGTAGGACCTAGCAGGAAATGCCTGAGTCAAAGTTGCAGCCAGATTTAAGTACAGGGCAGAAGGCATATATGTGCAGGGGACATCTAGCTTAGGAGTGACACTAAAGGCTATGTATGGATGTATAGTCTTGAGAAGCAGTCACCAGGAAGTACATAGGCCAAATGATCATCTATCTTAGAGTTGGACACAGTCAGAGCTCTAGGGGTGCAGCCAGCTTAGGAAGGACCTAGCAGAAAGTACATCGGTGGAGTGTAGTCAGTCTAGTGAAGGGCCTAGTAGAAACTGTATTTTGGAGTGTTCATCCAGCCTGGGAAAAACACTAGGCAGAAAATACGTGAATGGAGGGAGCAGAGAGCAGAAGTGAGGACATTGCAATAAATCCATAAGTGGAGAAAACATCCAGTCTAGGGTAAGACTCAGCAGACAATGTATGAGTGGAAGGAGCATTCCACCTAAAGAGGACTCAGCAAAAGGTTCGTTGGTGAAAGATGCCACCAGCCTAGCAGAGGACACAGCCAAATGCAGAGTTTTGGAGACTTTCTCTCTTGGGGAGAAGTAAGAGGAGATATATTAATAGATGAGGGCACATCCATTGCAAGATAAAATCTGGCGGGAGATGTATTGTTGGAGGGAGCATAGGACGATTGAGCATGGTTTGGGATGCATGGCTGGTGTTGCATGACGTAGGGTGGACCCAGCCTAGGGATCAGTTCATCAGTAAGTGCATAGTAGAAAGGAGAATCAAGCCTTGAAAATGACCTAACAGGAGATACATAAGAGGAAGCATTCTGGTTAGAAGAGGGCTTCATAGAAAGTTCATTAGTAGGTTGTCATACAGGCCCAAGGGAGCATGTGGCAAGTAGTTCATCGCTGGAGCATACAGTCAGCTTAGGAGAAAATATAGCAGGAGTTGAATAAGTGGAGGGAGAAAACTCAGCAGGAGTGGTGTAGCATTCTTCTAGAGGATAAACTGACAAGACATGCATGGCTAGCAGTTGCATCCAGACTGAGGGAGGAGTAAGAAGAAGGGGCCTTAGTGCAGAAAATAGCCATTGTTAGGGAGGACCCTGCAGGAAGTGCATGAGTATCAGATGCAATAAACCTCAAGGATGATTTGGAAGGAGATGCAAAGCTGGAAGTTTCAGCCTTTAATATTAAAGAATTCATAATCTAATATATTAATACCATGTGGAGGTAAGAAAACCTTACATCCTCACACAATCATAACTGAAGGTGTTTCCAAATTATAGGCATGTAGACATGCAGAAATGGAGAAATAGAGCATTTAATTTCAATTTTTAAAATTTCAACCATGATTCAAGAGTAAACAGAAACAGTAAAAATCCCTGGTACAGATATGCAGTAGTTGTTTCCTTCCCAGGGAGCATGAAATTCTTCATTGGTTTGAGCTGAAAAACAGAAAACACTGACGCAACAAATTCTGTGTTTTCTCTCACTCAAAAAAGAACAGATCTCTACAAACTATCAATCTATTTAGAAAATATCCAAATGGTCAGATTATAAAACAACTTCTCATCACATGCCCAAGCAAACGCACTTTTAGGTATATACACAAGACAATCAAAGTTACATGTTCATACAAAAACTTGCACACAAATGCTTACTGCAACATTATTTATAATACCCAAAAGGCAGAAACAACCCTAACGCCCATCAACTAATGAATTTATTTAAAAATGTGATTTATGCATATCATGGTCTATTTTATAGCCATAAAAATGAATAAAGTACTGATACACACTATAATGTGAATGAACCTTGAAACACTATACTAAATGAAAGAAGCCAAATTTCAAAAGGCCACATATTGTGCTGTCCCATTTATATAAAATGCCTACAATAGGCAAATCCATAAAGATAGAAAGTAGATTAATTTTTGCCAGGGGCTTGTGGGGAGATGGGAATAGGAGTGACTGCTTAACGGCCAGGAATCTCATAGGGATGATAACTGTGAATGTAGTGTAGTAATGGACACTGAATTTTATACTTCAAATGGTTAAACTGATAAATTTTATGTTATATGAACTTAATTAAAAAGTAAAGTAAATACAAAGCCAAAAGCCCAATTTCCAACCATGGTTTTCAACAATGGGAATAACTTATTGGCTATAAAATAAACCAAAACCAAAACAAAATGAAAATGAACCAAAAGCAAAACACTAAGTTAGCATAGAGGAAAACACAAACTATAAAAACAGAGTCAACAAAGTACTATTGGTGAATTAGATTCACATAGGAGAATCAATACAACACATGCTAGGCTTTAAACTTGCGTGTGTGTAATGCGTTTCTGTCATCAAAGTTTACATGATTCTAGTAGGTAAAACAATTGGACATATCAGCGTGTCCTACAAAACAGGTAAAGACAATTATCAAGAGTGTAAAAGCATGACACTCACACAAATGTGAACACGTTAAAATATTTATCACATAAGGAAATTGGCAGATATTATAACCAGTATAATGGAGAATACAAAGAACAGAAATAAGCATACTGATAAGGAATACTGGGATGAATGTGTCAATGGAGGCAAAACTTTAATTACTGGAGTGTGTATTGGTAGGGGGGAGACTGCACCTACCGTTGAGGCCTCTAGGTTGTGCACATCTCTCAGTGACTTACAACTTACAAATGGATGTAAAAGAGCTCAAAGACAATTCAAGACTAGAATCAGATAGATTACCTGGAGTTGTATCCTATGAACAAGGGAAAGGTTTTCATGGAAACACACACTTTTTGCTAGAAAGTTAAAATCAAGTAGATAGTTAGCATTCCCTTAAAAAGAAGTTCCAGTTACTAGGGTGACCAGATTCCTCTCATAGGCATTTCTAGGTTGAGACCTGATCAGGGCCCAGTGGACACCAATGACATCACAAAGTGGAGATTATCACTAAGGCAACTCATGACCAGTTAGGGGCTGGAGCATACGGGTATAGCAGGCTGCAGTAAGCTCTGGCACCTTGAGAGACTCAGGCCAGCAAGAAAAATCACGCTGTGACAATCAGGGCAAAACCCAGCAAACATCATGCCTGGAAACAAACACAATCACAGCTCCTGTAAGCCTAGAAGACAACGCCGTTCCCATTTCAGAAGAGCAGAGCTGCAGTTTCCTGTTGGCTACGTGGAACGCCGCCTGCGAGAAGGGCAGTATGCCCGACGCCTGAGCTCAACGACACCTGTTTTCCTGGCTGGTGTTCTCCAGTACCTGACAGCCAACATCCTGGAACAGGCAGGGAAGGAGGCTGAGAACAGCCACAGGGTGTGCATCACTCCAGAACACGTGAAGAGAACACTGCAAAAGAATGAACAGCTCAGATGGCTCTTGGAGAAGGAAGATGACACCCATTCTCAGGAAGAAGAAATGTCCCAACCTGAGGAGGAGGAGAGGATGGAGGAGGAGGAAGAGGAGAATAAGAAGAAGAAAGGAGGATTCCTGAGTTTCAGAGCCATGAGGAACTTCATCAGCAACCTCCTCCAGTGGCCAAAACTCCATAGATGAAACACCCCAGGTTGCTTTCATCTGCCCAAGCTATTAAACTGTGTAAACACATGACGGTGCTCCTGACTCCTCTCAGTTTCCGTCACTTTGGGTTGGAGGTGTCTGTGAGACATCTAGGAGAAACTATCCCCAGAGAACTGAAGTAGGGGAAGGGGTGGCCAGTGTGGAGTGTTTGAATCAGTGATTTAGAGGGGGCAGTTTCCAATGGTGAGGGTGAGGGCACTGGCCCTGTGGGGAGGAACTGGCTGGGATAGAGACACGGAGATTTCCTCATTGTCTCTGAACAGGAAGGCCTTGTGAAGCCAGGGAGTTGGCTGGAGGCCTCTGAGGCTTGTTGAATTCCCAGCCTGATGCTGGGGCCTGGGGTGGAGCTGCAGACTCTGACTGAGGTGCGGGAGGCTTTATTCAGGATAGCAAAGGTCTGAAGTCAGAGGGTGTTGGCCGCAGAGGCGGGTGGAGAGGGGGCACGCTGACTGGCATGAAGTTCATGGGACAGGGGACTTACATGGAGATTGTGTTGGGGTTGTCCTTAGGGCCACTTGGGAGATCTGCTTGTCTGAAACCCAGAAGCCTTTCTTGCCACGTGATGTCCACTGAACCTCATATTCCCGGGCAACTCATTGTGAAGATTCCCACCCCACCACTGGGTAATTCCTTATGGAGAGCTATAGAGCATTCCCAGCCTTAGCTCAGATCGTCACTTTCTCCTCTGTGCATTTGAGAAGCAAGCAGATGTCTCTCCAGCATCTGCAGGTAGGGAATCTCCTTCAGCTGATCACATCATGGTGACAGCAGCACCCCCTCCCCTTGCCAAAGTAAAGCATCTTTGTTTTCAGGGTATGTGATCCTGCTTGTCCAGTGTCCTCCAGTCAGAAGTGAGTGCCTCTAGGATGGGTAATGGCAGTGAACTGATCATTTTCCTCAGATCTTGACATATTGGCTAGGTAGTTGTCTGGTGTTTAAAAGCTGTTGATGTTACTTATGGCTGTGGCTTATTGTAGAGCTAGACATAATGTCCTGGATACTTCACTGGAATGCACATCTGAGGACTTCATTCAAGGCAGGAGAAGCCATAGTAGGTGGGTGGCCCATGGTGGGTGAGTCCCTCTATGCAGTCAGGTGGTCACTTTACAGTCATCAACACTAACGGTGTATGCAGTCATGAACACTAACGGTGACTGTGACCCTGTACAGACCCTGGCTCTTTCAGACTCTGTTTCATGTCTGAGGTGGAGTTTGGAGGTTGACTTTGGATGAGCCCCTGTTGCAAGCTCTCTCCAGAGTCAAGGGGCATGGGCTAGCCAACAGGAGTGACTGCCATCCCTTTAAGAATTGTGTTCAGCTGTGCTTGTGGGTCTCACAGGAAACATGGGGGCCACAGCCAGCATAGCATCAAGCTAATGTGGCACCCTGCCAGATCTGCCTTCCACATGTGCAAGGAATCCTACACTCAGGGCAGACAGGGAGGAAGAGAGAATCGCTGCCATTGGGAAGGTGTGAGCCCACCCATGTTTAGGCCTTTTGTGCATTTCTAACAGGCAGGAGGGAAAGGTGAGGAAGGAGTCCCTCTGGCCTGTGCGCTGTGGACAGGACAGCATTAGTGGCCAGTACCCTATTGGAACTGGGAAAACTAGTTCCCGAGTGGGCAAGGACAGAGGCTGGGGTGACGCGGTGGCTTTCAACTGGGCCAGTGATCACAAGCAGTGTCAGGGCAGGCCGGGGTCAAACTTGTGTCAAGACTGCAGGAAACATAATGTGTGAGGAAAGATGAGCACCAGAGTTGAGCCTGGAGGCAGGGGACTTGGAGGGTAATGGTGGCTTGGTCTTGGCATGAACACAAGGTCTGGTTACCACACTGGCCTCCCAAAGACAACATCCTTTGCAAAGGAAGCATTTTGAAGGCCCAGATCTTCTGGTCCTTGTATGTGACAGGCATTGCACGTGTGTTCTGAGGGAGATGGCAAGATTCTTTACAAAAGGTCTTTGGAGCCCCCAAATAGGATTCAAGTAAAATAAAATATCAAATACACTATTTCCTGAATGCAAAAATTACCTACTGCCAGCCCACATGCCTAATCTGGACAACAGAATTGCTAATCCTACACAGACATTGCTAGTATCCATTTTGACAGATGTGGCCACCAAGTTTCAGAGATATTAATTAGCTTGCTCAAAGTCACACGATGAGTATGTACAGCATAGTGGGGGCAAGAGCCCAGCCTTCCTTACCTGTTGTTTTGCTCTTCCCTCTACTCTATCCCGAGAAATGGGCCTTGAAAAAAAAACTAATGTTTTCCTCCAGAAAACAGAAACTAGTCTTCAGTACTAAGATGTTAGGGTCTATTGGATATCCAGCAAAGTTTCTAAATAACTTATTCTCAATTACCTTCATTTCCATTTTATTTGGTGAAGGCTGGATAGGCTAGGATTAAAAAGACTGGTTGTATGAAACTGCTTCTCAACCAAGGTATTTTTGAGAACTTCCTCTGTTCACTGTCATGGTCTTAAAGGTGATTATGTGTCATCAGAAACTTCTGTTAGCTGAAGTCTGTATGAAAGAGACTGTTCTTCGAAGTAGTAGTACTGAGGGTACTGCCTTTTTCCTCAAAGCTGTGAAATTGTCTTTTGTTGTCAAAGACAAGAACTCTGGTTTTTATCTGGTGGCAGAGCCTTTAGGAAGCATCAGAGTAAACTGAAAAAATTATCTGGAGATGACAGGTTTTAATTTAACAGCTCATCAATAATAACAATAAATAAAACTAATTATTTTAACACAGTGCTATCCATAAAGTGAAAGAACAAATCTTCGTGACATTCCAGGAATTCCATGGAAAACCACAAAGAGAGTTATAGATGCCGAAGATACTGCGAAAGTTTTATTCTTTATGTCATTTTTCATACAGAATTTAATTTGGGAAGGTAAAATTAAAAAGTTGACTAGAGATTTATGTACTTGAGATGGGCAGAGCTCAACAGTAGGTGTGTGGGTAGAGGAAACATCCAGACTAGGTGTAAACACATTGGGAAGTCCAGAGGTAGATGGTACAGCTAGCCTAAAGGAGGTATTGGTAATTAGTGCATGGTTGAAGGTTGCAGCTAGTCTAAGAGGGACATAGCAGGAAGTGCATGGTTTGAGGAATCCTCCAGCCTTGAGAAAGATATTGCAAGAAATGTATGAGTGGAAATATTATATAGCTTAGGGACAAATTCAGCAGGAGATGTACGTTTGGAGGAAGGAGTCAGTCTACGGGAGGACTTGATGAGAAATCCATGGGTCAAGTGAGCACCCAGCCCAAAGAATAACATTAGAAGAGATGCATGGGTGGAGAAAACATCCAGCTTAGTAAAATTTTTTAAAAACACACAAAACAAACAAACAAACAAACAACACCTCAGCAGGAAGTGTATAAACTTAGAAGAGAGTTGTGCATTTGATGCTATAGGTTGAGGTTGCAGCATGCCTAGTAGAAAAATTATCAGATGGTATGTCGGTGGAGGGAGAATCCATGGTAGAAAAGGTCTTGGCAGAGAGTGCATTATTGGAGGGTGCAGCAGGTCTGGAGGAATTTCTGGAAGAAGGTTTATTGTTGGAAGGGGCATCCAGCCTAGAAAAGGACTCTGAAGCAGTTGCATTAGTGGAAAGTGCATAAAGTCTAAGAAAAAGGTTTATAGGTGGAGGCAAAAGGTTTCTAGGTAGAGAATGTAGCCAGTTTAAGTAAGACATAACTGGTGGCACATGGGGAGAGTGGGTATCAAGGATGTGGGGAAGAATGTGCAAGAATATCATGGGAATATAGAATATTCGCCTAGATGAGGACGCAGAAGAAGTTTTATGAGAAAGGATGGAGTCATTCTAGGGAGTCTTCTTAGGAGGTTATTGGGTAGAGGTAGCAATCAACCTAAAAGATGACTCAGAAGGATGTACATGGATGGATAATGAGCCAGCATAGGGGAGGGATTCAGCAAGTTGTGACTGGGTCAAGATAGCATCCAGCCCATGAGAAAAGTAAGCAGGAGCTATGTGGTGATGGGAGTATACAGCCTAGAAGGAAAACACGCAGGAGGTGCATGGATGGAGGGTGCAACCAGCTTATAGGGCAACCCAATATCAGGTTCAGCAGTGGTGAGTACAGCTGTCTTTAGGGAAAGCCCAGCAGTAGCTGCAGGAATGGAGGAAGCATTCACAGGAAAGGAAGAACTTTCACCAGGTAAATATTAGATGAAAAATTATGAATCTATCCTAAGAGAACACATAGCAGAAGGATCATCCAGTGAAGGGAGGAACCTACAGCAGGTGCATGGTTGAAGCAAGTGGACACCCTACGGAATGACATGACAAGTAGTGGAGGGATGAGTGGAGGGATGCAGCAAAACAGGAAAGGAATTAGCTGAAGGGGCAAAGATGAATGATACAAGCCTGCTGGATGATCTGACAAAAAGTGAATGGCTAGAGGGAGAAGTCAGCCTGTGGCATTGCATGGCAAGATGTGTACAGATGAAAGAGGAGGAAGTCAGCCTATGGCATTACATGGCAAGAGGTGTATAGATAGAAAGTGCAGAAAGGCTGTGAGAGGCCACCCAGATTGTTTATGGCTGGAGGATTCATCAAGTCTAGGGGTGGACTTGGCAAGAGGTAATGGATGAAGCATACGTCAAGTATAGAAAAGAACACAGTAGCAAGTGGATAAATGAAGTTTGCAGTGGGCCTAGGGTGGGATCTGGCAGGAAGTTCAGGGGTGTAGTTAACATCCAGCATTAGGTAAGATTTGGGAAAAGGGGCATTAATGGGCAATACAGACAGCCTGAAGAGGAAATGGCATAGGGTGCATAGATTGAGAGTACAGTCAGTTTAGGTGAGTAATTTTCAAAAGTTGCATTCATTTAGAGACCATTCAGACTGAAGGGAAGCTTAGCAGAAGGTGCGTGGGAGGGTAGGGGAGGATGTCACAGAAAGTGTATAGCTGGCAACAACATCCTTTTTCTCTCTGCTTCTCCTTGTGAGTGACCCTCTGTGGCCCTATGTGGCATCCTCTTGTCCTCTGGGGAACTGTTAGAAATAAATACTTTTTTCAAAGGCAGTTATCTTCCTGTCTATCATCTCGCCATACCTAATCATAATAAAACATTATAATTGGTGTTTTTTCTACTTTTTAAAACAATGGGTGCATGGAGCAGGGTGGTTTGGTGTTTGGTGAGGATGACATGCCTCTAGACTGCTCTTGGCTTACTAATTGAATCCAATAGAGAGTGAATACTGCCTGGAACGGCACTGCTGGCTTGTATTTTAGCAACTGCCACATTGTGTTGTGACAGTCAGGTACTGCTCTGATTCTCCAATCTAAATTATGGCAGAGCTCAAAAAGCTGAGTCCTCCCTGAGCAAATGTCATTAGAGTGCTGTAGGCTGGGTAAAGAAGTCTCCAGTTGACTTATGTATTTACAATGTGTCCGGAAGTGCCTATGGTAACTGGCTATTGTACTATATGAAGGTTGTCCAGAAGGGACAATGGTGTGAAACAGTGTATCACAAGACCAAGAGCTTTGATTTTAGAAACAAGCATAAGAACAAACCAGGCAGTGCCACAGTTGCCCTCATGGAACTAGAATCCAAACCTGGGGAGACTGACTGGGACACCGTAGAGCAGGAGACGCCACCTATAGGCAGGACTACAACACCAAAACACTGCCACAAGTAGTAAACAACCAAAGAATAAAAACCACAGAAAGAGGAGTGAATAGGAAAACAAGGCAGAGACTGAGTTGGGACCTTTTCCTAATATGCAGTTACCACCTGTTGAGACACTACAAGACTCTAAAACATCATCCCAAGACAAACATATGTATTAGCAAATTAGAGGCATGGGCATCTCTCTTGAAAAAGATATTAAAATGGGCCAGCCTGCTTATAAACTCCAACAACCAAAAAACCTGCTAGATACCTTCAAAACTCATGCAGCAGGGGAAGTTCCCCTGTCTTTCCTTCAATTTGTTCCAAAATATTGGATAGGAGATGCCCCACTGAGATGAAGAAAGGCACTTCCAGTTCCTAGTTAATGGGTTTCTAATACCATGTCCTGACCTTCAACAATGGCAGTCACCTAACGCCCTCCCAAAGGAGACAGCAGCTCCCCAAAGCTTGTCTCACTACCTGGAGAAAATCGCTCACATACTCTTCAAGTGTTCATTGAAGCTCAAGGAATAGCCAACATTTTCTGGCCGTTTTAGGCACAGGGATACAGATAACAGTTACTCTGGGTATCCTATCTCTTTTCATATATATATGTGTGTGTATATATTTCACACATATTTGCAACCTATTTAAAATTCAGGGCATATTGGGTCACCCCATTAAGGGCATATGGGTTCCACTTGATGCTACAGTGGGATCTCTTAGCTAAATTCCTTGTGATATCCCCTCTGTCTCTGGCCCATCTAGTCATAATCATGAACACCAAACACTTTACGGCCACCTCTTAAATTGGAACATGCCAAAATCCGCACCACTTGCTAGGAGACATGCTTGAGGAGAGATCATAGTCCCTCTGCCTCCCCTTAAAATTGTCAATAAGCCTCAACACAAGCTATTACAATGTGCAGCTTGGCTCAGACCTATTATTTGAATCTTTTAAAAGATGCCATTGTGGTTCCTATCATCTCTCTTTTTAACTGCAGTATCTGATCAAAGCAAAAGGCAGAAAAACAAGAATGGTGCCTAAGTATAGATAACTGCCACCTCAATGCATTTGTTTTGTCCATTGAGTCACCTTTCCCTAACATTATTGAAGTTATTGGTATCAGAGTTCACCTAGTGATTTACTTGTGGTAACGTATCTAGTCAATATTTTCTACTCAACATCCATTGCCAAAGATTCACAGCCCCATTTTGTCTTCTCCTTTGAGGACACACAATATACATTCACTTGATTATCTATAGACTACCTCAATAGCCTGGCCATAACACCTAACTCTGGAGGAAGGACTTATGATTAACCAATTTACAGCATTCCCACTTTTGGCACTGTGTAGATGACATCTTACCTAGGAGACCCTCTCAAGATAATGTTACACAGGGCTTACATACCCTTACACATCACCTCCAAGATAGGAAATGGACATGAATAAAATACAAGGACCTGCAAAAAAGAAAATTGTTGTACATCTTGTGGTCATCAGAGGGTTCTTCCATTTCTGGCTCAGTAAAACATCAATTACTCACCTGCTTCATGGTACCACACGCACTTAAACAGGCCCAAGATCTCCTGATCCTCTTTACCTTTCAAGACCAACACATCTCACATGTATTCAATATACTTGGACCCACACATGAGATCATATGAAAGTCAAACTTCCTCCATTAAGGCCTTTCACAACAAATCTTAATAGTCAGGTAACTTTACAGTAGGCATTGACCTTGGTTCCCTTGGAATCCAGCTTTTAAATCAAGGCTTTGACTACAAAGGACTATGCCTCTTGGAGCTTCTGCATCAGGTATGGTTTTAAGTGGTTGCCGATGGGTTTTGGAATAAGTAACTTCCTCAAATGGCAGATATACACCTCTCAAACAACAAATTCTGTCCCTTCTGGAAACTGAGGCCCTACTTGGCTCAATTCTAGTTGGTATCCAGACACAAATCCTTATCCTGCCTTAAGTCAAGACTCCATGCCAAGAGGCAAGGCATGGCCACAGAATCCTGTTTGGTTAAGTGGAAATAGTAATTTAGAGATTCAGTTAAGCCTGATGCCACAGGCCTTTCCAAACTTCTGAAGGATTGGCTTCCCATGTGCTCAGTCCCTTGGCCATGTCTATTAAGGAGATGGAGGTGCACACAATGTCATTCCTAGTAGTGATCCAGGGAGCCCCTTGATATCAAATGTCTGGCATAGGAAGTCAATATGCCTCACCAATGGCAGGGCCACCATCCCAAATGGTGGAAATCAGTGGTGAGTAGTGGCATACCACTCTGCTTCTGGTTCCTCTATCACAAGGAATAGACATGAAGTTTGGCCCAATTGGCAGAGTTTGAGGCTGTCTATCTGATTTTTCAGGATGCTCTGCATTAAGAATTGCCTGAGATTTGTTTGTTGACTGACTCCTGCATGGTCGCCATTGGGTCAGAAAAATTGAAGCAAGATTATTTTACCATTCAAGGAAGGTCTTTGTGGGCTACCTCATATGGCAGACATTACTTCATCCCCCATACTTATTCTTGTTTTACACATCTCTGCACATACCAAATCAAATCAGAATTACGTTACAATTCCATCACAGACAGCTTAGCAAGAAATAAATTCACTGTACTAATACATGGACCTGCCTCTCCCAGGTAATCTCCATTGTCTGCTTTTGTTCATGGCCAGACAGGCATGTGAACCCTAGGAACACCTAGGGTCCCACGCTACTTTGCGAACAAAGGAAAGATTTCCTTTATAAGATTTTCAGACATGAAAGTTGCCCTAATTAGCTGTGATCTGTGTACCTTTACCAAACACTGTCCTTTATCATCTGTAGATACAATTTCTCAGAGCATGAGGTCACATAATCAGTGACAATTTGATTATATTGGGCCTCTGCCGCTCTGCTGATGCCACCTGATATGCTTTTATCATGAATGACACATATATGGGTTTGCTGTTAGCCTTCTGCTCCAGGCATTCTAGTTCTGAGTGTACTATGTAGGGCCTTTCTAGGTTGGTCCTTACTAGGTTGGTTCCTTGATCATCCTGCCAGGTCCTGCAGCCTTGCATCCCTGACATGTCCTTAACTTGGCTGGCTATACTCTCCCACTCTGCACCTCCTGCCAAGTAGTCTTAGGCTATCTGCATCATCCACCCATGCACCTTTGTATGGGCCTTTGATGCTTCCTCTACCCATGAATTTCCTGCATATTCCTCCCACAAGGCTGTATAATGCTTTTACTTCTGCATCTCCAGCCATGTTTTCCCTTAGACTTGCTATGTTCTCTGCTTATGAATCTCTTGCCAGGTGCTCTCTGAGAGTGGCTGCATCCTGCACAAACATACCTACTTCTGAATCCTATCGTGGGCTGAATACCCCTTCCATCCTTTCACTTCATGTCAGTATTTTTCTAGACTTGCTGTACTCTCCAACAATCCACTTTGTGTCATGTCTTCCCTGAAGTTGGATGCGCTTTCCCGTAATTAGTCAATCCTGTATACCCTCCCCCTGCCCCAGGATGAATTCTGAGGTAGAATGTATGCCATTCGCATCTGTGCACATCCTGCCAGATTTTCTCCTAGGATGTCTGCACACTTCACTCATATTCCTTTTACTGAATCTTCCCCTACGGATGATACTCCTTCCACCATTCAACCTCCTGGATGTCCTCACATCTGCTTACTGCACCCTGCATCCACACACCTCTTGCTGAGTCTTCCCTTACACTGGCAGCATCTTCCACTCATGAACTTCAGGCCAGGCTCTTCCATATGATGGCTGCATTGTCAACAATGTACCTCTTCTCACTGGACATTACCTCTTCCCTTGCACTGCATACCAGTCATTCCCTAGGCTCCCTACACCCTCCAACATGATGCTGCAGATAGCATCATGTTGATAATCTCACCACCCATACATGTTCTGCCATGCCCCTTGACTAGGCTAGATGCTCCCTTCTCCCATGCATATCATGGTGAATTATCCATTTTGGCTCCTTTACCAACCCTTGAAATTAATGTTTCAACCCTTCAATAGTTTAGATACAAACAATATCCCTGCATTTTTTTGCCAGATACCCTCTACTCCAGCTTCACTCTCTGTTGATGTACTTCCTACAGGTTTCTCTGTGAGGCTAGCTGCACGTTCCCTCATGCAAATCCAGCAATGTCCAGCTGACAATGCAGTTACTGCTAGTTCCTTCCTAGACTGGCTACACCCCCCGAACCATGCACCTCTTGGTGCACCACACTCCAGGCTGGCCTCACTCTTAAGCTTCTTGAGAGGTCCTCTCCGAGGCTGGTGCATGCTCTACTCATAATTATCTTGACTACTCTCCCTTTGGCTTGCTGAAAATGCCACAAATGTACTTAGGACTGAGTACTTCCTTAGCCTGGATCTCCCTCACTCACCCAATTCCTGCCATGTACTTGGTTAGGCTTCACCCTCTCCTAAACCCCCTAAACCTCCTATGGGGTACTCCCCTAGGCTGCCTTTTCCTACCTCAATTGCACCTCCTAAGTGCCCTACCATAGTGTGCACATATGCACGGAGTGCACACATACATACAGCACCTGGTGGTACCTCCACTAGCCTGGATATTCCCTCTACATGCCATAACCTCCTTTATACTGGGAGTTTCCTCCACCCTTTCATTCCATCCTGAATGTCTTTATTATAAACTCATAAGCCTACTCCAATGTTATCCCATAAGCTTTCTGTACCCTCCAACTACGTTTTTCCTGACAAGATATACTGTTGGCAATCCGCCCACTCTACCCATATTTCTGCCAAATCATCCCCTAGACCAGATTCTCTTTCCTCCCACAAGCATCCTGCCATGCCCTAATCAAGCCTGGATGTAACCTTGAGCCATCCACTATTCTCCGATTCCTCCTCTATGCTAGAAATCTTCTTTAATGATGTTCTCTCTAACCATTCATATAACACTGAGTCCTCTCCTAGACTGGCTCATCCTCTTCAGATATCATCTTCCCAAATCTCCACTAAGTTGCATGGCCCCTCCACCCACATAATTCATGCTGATTCCAACCAGGCTTAATGCTCCCACCTCCCATGCATTTCTTGATGAATTCTTCCTAGGTTTGCTGCACCCTCTTTCATATACTCAGTGCTGAGTCCTCCATTATTCTGGATCCTTCCTCCACGAATGCCATGCCAAAATCTAGGCTGCTTACTCTTTCTACTAATGCATTTATTCCATCACATACCACCCACGCAATTTCCTCCAGGTTCTCAATTATACTGGATGTATCTTTCACTTCTGCACTTCATGTGGGATATTTTCCTGACCTGACTCCAACATGCACCTCTTGCCGTGTTCTCCCTTATGCTGGCTGTGTCATTCTCACGTACCTTCTTCCTACTCCTTTCTTATGCTAGATAGACACTCCAACCATACACTTCCTGAAGGATTATTTCTTAGCCTGGCGGAACTATGCACCCATGCACCTCCTACTAATTCCTACTTTACACTGGCTGCACCTTTTATCCAAGGAATACTGTCACTTCCTACACTAGAAAGTCTCTGCGCTCCACACATATACTTCCTATAGAGCTCAAATCTAGGCTGGCTGGAGTCTTTGATAATGTACTTTCCCCTAGTCTTCCTCTAAGCTGGTTATTATCTCCACATATGTACCTTGTATATCCTGCCTAGTCCTTTCCTAGACTGTCCGTACCCTTCATCCATACACTTCTTGGTCCGGGCCTAACCTGATTGCTCTCTCATGCACCATATAACAAGTCCTACCTGTGCTGGATGCTCCCTCTAGCAATACATATCCTGCCATGTCTTAACATATTCACCTCCTCCTGAGTCTTCTACTAGACTGGATGCTCCTTTCACTCATACACTTCCTGCAATATGCTCTCCTAGGCTGGATATTCCCTCCTTCCATGTACATTCTAGTGAATTCTTCCTAAGGATGGATGTTTCTAATTCTCGTGTATATTCTTCTGTATCTTCTCCTAGTTTGGGCTCTCCTGGGCGACTAGTTCTGACTGCTCTTCATTGCTGGCTGCTCCAATTACCCATGTACTTACTGAATTCATTCATAGGCTGGATGTTCTCTCCACTCACACACTTCTTGTCAGGTCTTGCATTGGGATACCTACATAGTTTAGCCATGTACCTTCTGCTATATCATTCCCTAGAGTGACTGCAACTTCTACTCCACTTGTGCACATTTTGCCCTTCACTGCTCTAGACAGGGGTAGTGAGTTGACTGGTGACCCCAAAAGTGATAAGTCCATGTCCTAATCTCCACAATCTGTGAATATTATCTTATTTGGATAAAATGTACCTGCAGATGTAATTATTTTAAAGATCCATAAGATGAGATCCGGCCGGGTGCGGTGACTCAAGCCTGTAATCCCAGCACTTTGGGAGGCCGAGACGGGCGGATCACGAGGTCAGGAGATCGAGACCATCCTCGCTAACACGGTGAAACCCCGTCTCTACTAAAAAAAAAAAATACAAAAAACTAGCCGGGCGTGGTGACGGGCGCCTGTAGTCCCAGCTACTCGGGAGGCTGAGGCAGGAGAATAGCGGGAACCTGGGAGGTGGAGCTTGCAGTGAGCTGAGATCTGGCCACTGCACTCCAGCCTGGCGACAGAGCGGGACTCTGTCTGAAAAAAAAAAAAAAAAAAGATGAGATCCTTCTGGATTATCTGAGTGAGCTCTAAATCCAATGGAAAGTATCCTTACAAAAGAAAAGCAGAGGGAGATTTGACACAGACAGAGGAAGAGAAGACACATGAAGGGGAGAGGGCAGTGTGACCATGGAGACAGAGATTGGAGTGATGCAGCCAAGGAGTCTGAGAAGTAGTCATAGCACCAGAAACTCTAAGAGGCAAGGAAACATTCACCCCTAGAGCTTTTGGAGGGAGCATGGCCCTACCAACACTTGATTTCAGACTTGGAGATAATACATTTCTGCTGTTTTAAGCTAACGAATTTTTGGTAATTTGTCACAGCAGCCCTAGGAAACTAACACAGAAAGCTTCACTCTATACTCCTGCACCTCAGCCCAAGTCCTCTCCTAGACTAGTTGATCCCTCCATTCTTAAACCTCCTGTCAACTGTCATTTAGAGTGGCTGCATCCACCATTCATGCATGTTGCCTGCTGAATCCTTCCCCAGCCCCTCTGCACCTTCATCTCATACACTTCCCACCAAGGCCTCTGTTAAGCAGGGAAGCCCCATAACACCTGCGTTGCAAACTCCGCACATATATCTGTGGATTATCCCCTAGACTAGATGCATTTTGCATCCGTGCACTCTCAGTCATAGCCTCTCCAAGGCAGGATGCTCATTGCACTTATGCACTTCCTGCTGGGTTATTTTTTAAGCTGGCTGCATCCTGCTTCCATGTATAACCTAACATGTCCTTCCTTAGGCAGGTTGCACATTCCAATCATAATACACCCCTAGGATGGCTTCACTCTTTCCCATACACCTCCTACTGGCTGTTTTCCTATGCAGCACATTCCACCAATTAACTTCTTTTAATGTCTTTTTCTAGGCGTAATGTTCCCTGCATTAATGTACCCCCTACCCAGTCCTCCCCCTGTTTGGTTGGACTTTTAATCGATTCCTTCCAGGTTCTCCCTAGACTGGCTTCACATACCACCCCTTCACTTTCTGCCTGGCCCTTCCTTATATTGATGTACTTTATTATCTAAGCACCAACTACTGTATAGATAGGAGTATATCTTAGAGTGGCTGTGTCTCTACCCATGTCCCTCAGGCAAATACTTGCCCTATCCAAATGCTCTCTCCACTTGTCAATCTCATGGAAAATCCTCCCATTGGCAACATGCACCCTCCACTCGGGCTTCTCTTGTTTTGCCTTACCTACACTGAAAAATCCCTCAAATCAAGAACTTCCTACTGGGTTATCTCTAACTTAGCTGCTTACTCTATCCATCCACCCGTTTCCAAGCTCTTCTTTAGGACTGATGCTCTCTCCATCCATGCACATTCTGCCTGCCCTTTCTCAGGTCTACCTGTACCCTGTATCTCTGCTCCCCTTATAATACCTCATTTAGACTTCTTGCTTCCATGGCCCAAGCACTTCTTGCAGGGGTCCTTCTGTGGGTGGCCGCTGCCTGCATCTCTGCACATCTTTGCATGACTTTATCTATGCTGGATGTGACTTCCATCCATCCACTTTCCAGTGGTCCTTCTTTAGGTCTGATGCTTTCTACATGCATACACTTCTTGCCTGGACATTCCCTGATATAGCTGAATCTTAAAACCATGCCAGGGCTTCTCCTAGGCTGGAGGCTTCTTTCTCTCTTGGACATTCTGCTAAGATCTCCCCTGGGTTGAATACTACTTCCACCTATGCACCAAATAACAATTTTCCTTGATTCTGGCTGCAGCTTGCACTCATACATCTCTTGCCATATATCACATCCGTTGTGATTCCACAATCTAGTTGAACCCTTCACCCAGGCATGTTCTGCCTGATTGTTATCTAAACTGGTGGCACCAGGCACACATACACCTTTTACTATATCTTTTCTTATGCTGGCTGCACCTGGAACCTATGCATCCTTGAACTCCTGGGTGAGCTGCACCTTCACCCTTGCACCAACTTCCAAATCTACCACAAAGCTGGATTCTCCCTTTCCCCATAAACATCCTGCCAGTTCCTTCTCTAAGCTGGCTACAACCTCTACACATGCATTCCCTCTTTTGCCCTCAAGTTAACTTGGTGTTTGCCCTACCCATGCACCACTTCCTTGGTGGTCAGCTAGGCTGCATGGTTTCTCTGCCACTGCACTCATGCAGATTACTCCTACTAGTTTGGAAGTGTCCTCAATCATGCCCCCATAGGATGTCATTCCTTATGCTGGCTGCACAATCAAGGTATAAACCACTTGCCAATACTTCCTTTGGGCTAAATGCTCCTTTGAATCATACAAATATTTCTCTGTTCTCTCCAGGCTGACTACACCCAGCACACATTAGTCTTATACTGTGTCTGCTCCTAGACTGGTTTCATTCTTGATCAATGCACACATCCAAGTACACCTGGCTTTCAACACACTGCACCACTGCACTCCATGCCATGTATTTTACTGGATTACATCTCCTGCCATACCCTTCTTTAGGCTGACTGAAACCACCACAAATCTTCCTTCTGTGGTTCCTATCCTAGACTGACTACATTCTGTATCCATGCCCACCTGCCATGTATTTCCCTGGGCAAGATGTTATTTCTTCCACCTCTACACCTCTGGTCAGCTTTACTGTTAAGCTGGCTGTACCATGCACCATTGCAACTCCTGCTGAGACTTTATCTAGGCTGGCTATTTCATCCACTCATACACTTTCTACTTATTACTTTCCTAGGCTGGTTGCACCCTGTACCGGTGCACCTCTTAGTATATCCTACTCTAGACTGATTTAACCTTTAACTATATATTACCTACAAGATTTGCTCTATAATGAATGGTCCCTCCTCCAACACACTTCCTGCGTGTCCTCATCTAGCCCTACTGATTTTATTCCTTCTGCATTTCTTGCCAGATCATCCCATAGGCTGAATATACTTTTCACCCATGAAAGATCTGCCAAGTGTCCTCTAGGTTGAATTCTTCATCCTCTCATGCCCATTCTGCCAGGTCCTGCCTTAGGTTGTATGATCCCTCCAACCATACACTTCTTGCTGATTCTCCTCAGGCTGTTTCCAATTCACACAATACAAATTCACTGTTTCCTTCCCTAGGCTGCCTATATCCTCCAAACATGCACCTTCTGCTATTCTCTCCTAGGTTAGATGCCCCAAACAACTATGCATGCCCTGAATACTTCTCACCTTGGGATGGAAGCTCCCTGAAACCATACCCTTCCTACCTTATTCTCCCATAGGCAATCTGCACATTCCACCCCTCCACACCCCTACCAAATCTTATCTCTGGATGCTCCCTCTACCAGTGGATTTCCTGTTGTGACTTCCCCTGCTTTGGTCATTTCCCCACCCACGATGCTCCAGGTGACTGCTCCACTGGCTAACGCTCCCATTCCCAATGCACTTCCTTCCAGGTAGGCTGCTAAGTTAACTGTGATCTGCATCCATACACCTCCTACTATTTCTCCTCCTAAGATGGCTGCATTCTTAATTCTTGCACTACTTTTTTGGTCCTCCTTTTGGCTGACTTTAACTGCATTCCTGAAGATCCTCCCATGTCCTCCCCTAGGCTGGTTATACCCTGCAACTGTGCACTTCCTGTCATTTCTTCCCCGGGTAGGTAGTACCTTCCACCTTTGCATTTCCTCTGAGTTTTCCCCTAGGCTGGCTGCACCCCGCACCCATGCAGCCATTATCAGAGGTTTCTTTAGATAGACTCCACCATCTACTCAAGTACCTTTTACTGAGACTTCATGTGATAGTTAACTTTAATGTCACTTTGACTGGGCTAAGGAATTCCCATATTAAAACTTACTTCTGGGTGTGTCTGTGAGGTTGTGAGATGAATATCTGAGTCAGTGGGCTCAGTAAAGCAGATTGCCCTTCTCAATGTGGTTGGCCATCATCCAGTCCATTGAAGACCCAAATAGAACAAAGATTGAGGAAGGAGCAATTTGTCCCTTCTCTTCCTGCCTCACTGCTCAAGCTGGAACATCTCACCTCATCTCCTGTGCTCGGGCTGGGATTTACACCATTTGCTCTTCTACTTCTTGGCCTTTGAACTTGGATTAAAATTCACCACTGGCTTTCCTGGGTTTCTAGTTTGCTGATGGTAGCCCGTAGGACTCCACAGCTTCCATAATGACATAAGCCAATTTCTCATAATAAATCTCTCTCTCCATACACACACACCATCACCACCATCACAACAACACACACACATACACACACACACACACACACACACACACACAGAGAGAGAGAGAGAGAGAAGTGTTTGTGGAAAAAATGAAATGAGAAGATAGAAATTTTTAAAATGTACTGTATTACTCCTCTTAAGGTCCATCAAGTTCAAGACACCTTTATAAACAATGATACCGCCCACATAGTTCATCCTAAAGAACAGAGGTTCCTGGAAATCTAATCATGTCAATGCAATCTTTTTTATGGTTAACTAAAATAAAATCTTTAAAGATTTGTAAAGATAAGAAAACAAAAAGAAGCCAGAAAGAGCTAAATTAGGACTGTAAGGTGGATACTTTATAATTTCCCATCAAAACTCACAAAAATTGCTCTTATTTGATAAGAAGAATAAGTAAGAGCATTGCCATTGTGATGGTTAATATTGAGTGTCAACTTGATTGGATTGAAGGATGCAAAGTATTGTTCCTGGGTGTGTCTGTGCGGGAGTTGCAAAGGACATTAAAATTTGAGACAGTGAACCAGGAGAGGGAGACCCACGCTCAATCTGGGTGGGCAACATCTAATCAGCTGCCAGCATGGTCAGAACAAAGCAAGCAGGAGAAGATGGAAGAGCAGACTTGCTGAGTCTTCCAGGCTTCATCTTTCTCTGATGCTGTATGCTTCCTGCCCTCGAACATCAGACTCCAAGTTCTTCAGCTTTTGGACTCTTGGACTCACCCCAGTGGTTTGTCAGGGGCTCTCGGGCCTTTGGCCACAGACTGAAGGCTGCTCTGTTGGCTTCCCTACTTTTGAGATTTGGGGACTTGGACTGATCCACCACTGGCTTTCTTGCTCCTCAACTTGCAGACAGCCTATAGTGGGACTTTACCTTGTGATCGTATGAGTCAATTCTCCTTAATAAATTCCCTCTCATATATACATGTATCCTATTAGTTCTGTCCATCTAGAGAGCCCTGAGTAATACAGTCCTGATGGAGAAGGACTCTCTGGTGAAGATTTCTCAGGCATTTTTCTGCTAAAGTTTTGGCTAACCATTCTCAGAGCACTCCCATAATAAGCAAATGTTATTGTTCTTTGGCTCTCCAGAAAGTCAACATAGAAAATGCTGTGAGCATCCCAGAAAACTGTTGTAATGACCTTTGCTCTTAACTGGTCCAGTTTTGCTTTGACTGGGCCATTTTCATTTCTTAGTAGCCATTGCTTTAGTTTGCTTTGTCTTCGGGATCATACTGGTAAAGCCAAGTTTAATCTCCTATAAACATTCTTTGAAGAAATGCTTCAGGATCTTGATCCCATTTGTTTAAAATTTCCATTGAATCATTTGCTCCTGTCTGCAGCTGATCTGAGCACAATGGTTTTAGTGCCCCTTGAGTGGAAAATTTGCTCAACTTTATTTTGCAGTCATAATTGTGTAAACTGAACTAATTGAGATGTCTATGGCATTTGACTACTGTCAATGCGGTTAATCGCCAGTCCTCTTCAATTAGGGCATGAACAAGATTATTTTTTTTTCCTTGAAAATTGATGCAGATGGTCTGCTGCTGTGAGCTTCATCTTCAACATCATCTTGTCCCTTCTTCTTCTTCTTAAAACTAATTATCCATCTGTAAACTGCTGATATTTGGGGACATTGTTTCCACAAACATTTTGTAAAGCATCAGTGATTTCACCATGCTTCCACTCAAGCTTCAGCATAAATTTGATGTTTGTTCTTCCTTTAATTTTAGCAGAATTCATGTTGCTCTCTGGTTGGGGCCCTTTTCACACTGATGCCCTATCCTTCTTAGTACCTCAAGCCAGATCTTGTTCAGACATGTTACAACAAGGTAGTGTGAATTTATTTTGGTGCAAAAAATGTTTGCATTTTTCCATATTTCATACTTTCCATGAACTTTGTGAAGATCCCTCATACATATACAAATATGTTCTGTTTCTCTGCAGAACCCAGGATAATATAACTCTCACTGCTTCCTAATCTCATGCAAATGCTGAGAGATCCTCTCTTGAGCTGGCTGTATACTCCAATTTTACAAATCCACCAGAATCCCCCATAATCTGATTTAATTTTCTCATGCAATTTATTCCACTCCTATTCCAAGTCTGATGCTTTCTCCACCCATGCACTTCATTCTGGGTCCTTCCCCAGACTGGTTACTTTCTGCACCCATGCAAAAACTCATGGGACCTTCCCTAGGCTGAATTTTTTTTTTTCATGCACTTCTTTCTGAATCTTATCCTGGAATGGGTACTCCCTTGGTTCATGCACTTTATGCAAATTGTCTCTGATCCCTATACCTCTGCACCTGATCCCATGTGTTCTTTCAGGCCAAATGCATCCTCCACTCTAAAATCTTCTGTCAGATCCTACAGGAGGCTTTCTGTAGCCTCCCCCATATATATCCTGTAGGTTTTAACCTCAGATAGCTGCAACTTCCACCCAGGCACTTATTGCCATATCCTCCACTAGGCTGGATGCTTTCTTCACCCATGTACTTCTTCCTAGATCCTGTTCTGATCTGGCTTATCCAGACACTGATGCAATACCCTGTTGTATCCTCCTGTAGAGTTGCTGCACCCTACAATCATGGACGTCTGGTCAAGTCCTCCTCTTGCCTGAATGCTTCTTTCACCCATGTACTTCTTGGTAAGTCTTCCTGGGGACTGGCTTCAA